>NW_009716103.1:0-1884 GCF_000703405.1 Apaloderma vittatum
CTAGGACCTTAGCTAAGGCACTGTAAACAATAGTGGAAAAATGTTTATGCCCTTGTGAAGGCCTGTTAAAGTTATACTGGATCCTTTTCCATGCAAAAATAAACTGTGCTTTATTTTGTTTGGCCAAAAAATAAAAAGAGAAATTATTATAAAAGATATATCTTTAAACATCTAAGGCAGCCATCCAAGGATAAATAATTTCCTGTATCAATATCACTATTTGTGCAGTGTTTAGAACTGTAGCAGTTAAAAGTATAATGTTAGCATTTAATTGTTAGTAATTTACTATAAACATCACTGCCTGGTTGTTTGAGTCTTTTTTCCTACTGGTCACACTGGTAAAGTGTAAGACAAATGAGTTCGTTTAATGATGTCTCCTTTTTTCAATTCTCGTCAACCCCTGTAAGTACTGCCACTGGCAGTGAGTATTGCTGAACATAAGTGATTTTTGAGGAGGGGTGAGGATATAGATGTTTCTAATAGATTTAATTTCATTGTGTTTGATTCCTTTTCATTTTGTAAAACTTCACACAGTTTTATCTGGGGTTTTCACATTTTCTGCACGGTAGGCCAAAACCTAAAATGTTAGTATATGCAGTACCAATGAACATTTTTGTTCTGGTTAATCTCTGTTCCTCTGACAATGAGGGGATAATTTTTACAGTGGGCATTGTTTTACCACACCAGTAATTCCTGTGAATTTAACCCTGTGTTGACTAGATCTTATGCCTGGGTTTGTTCTATTTTATTACTAATGTCTGATATTGGATTTCAATATAGATTTAAAGCCTTAAACTCTTTTATTTTTGTGTATAAAGTTTCTTGCTAGTAGACCATTAGCAAAAAGTTACTGTGCGGAGTGAATGGCTCAAACTCCACCCCGCTTCTTGGTGTTTGTGGTGATTTGGCCCTGGCCAGAGGCCAGGAGCTCACCAAAGCCACTCTATCACTCCCCTCTTAGATGGACAGGGGAGAGGGAAGATGTAACAAGAGGCCCGTGGGTTAAGATAAAAAAGCAGTTTAATAAAACAATAGCAAATACCATGCGCAGAAGCAAAGCAAAACAAAGATTATTTTCTACTTCCCATCAGCAGGCGATGTCCGGCTGCTTTTGCAGGAAGCAGGGCTCCAGTACGCGTAGCGGTTGCTCCAGAGGACAAACACAAAACAGCAAATGCCCCCCCACTTCCCTCTTCCTTCTCCCTTTTCTGTCTGAGCTGACGTCATATGGTATGGAATACCCCTTTGGTCAGTTTGGGTCAGCTGGCCCGGCTGTATCCCCTCCCAAGATGTTGCCCACCCGCAATCTACTGTTGGGGGAACGTTGGAAAAAAAAACCAAAACCACAGCCTTGGTGCTGTGTGAGCACTGCTCAGCAGTAGCCAAAACAAACACCCTTCTAGCTACCACTCCAAGGAGAAAAACAAAAAACAACCACCACTGAGAGAGCTACTATGGGAAGATTGACTCCACCTCAGCCTGACCCAATACAATCTCCACCCCTTATTCCATACCATTTGCGTCATGCTCAGGCCTCACATATTTAAATAACTACTGTTCCCCAGTCCTTCAACAGAGAGATGCTTCTCTTTTACTCCACACTCTTCTTTCACTGCTTCAGTTATTGCTTCAGCTGTATCTGTAGCATTCAGGACAGGAGAAGCAGCACATCCAGCCATTGGACACCAACACCAACTTGGTTTGGGTCACCAATTCGTCCTTCTTTCGGGTCACTCGGAAAAGAGGTTTCACAAGCTGACTGTAATCTGTCATGGGTTGGCCGCCAGCCAGGGCCCCACACAGCCGCTCTCTCACTCCCCCTTCTCCACTATACCAGGGGAGAAAATACTTCGAAGAGCTTAAGGTTTGAGATAAGGACAGGGA
>NW_009716104.1:0-4472 GCF_000703405.1 Apaloderma vittatum
GGCACCGCAGCTGAGGCGGCTTCCAGAAAAGGCCCGTTCGGCTCCCCGCGTAGATCCCCCGGGGGACTTGTTGATACCTCTCTCTCGCTCTCCATCTCCCTTACCTTTCTGCATTTGCTGCTGTTTCATTTCTAAATGCTCACAGCATCCTCGCCTCCATACGTGTCGTGGAAATGAAGGATGTTCCTTCTTCCCGAGGAGTCGGTGCCTTTGGATGGATGAGGGACCTAGGAGAGAAAATACTGTAAATCTTGTTTTTCTGCCATATTTTGGCCTCCCTGCAGTTAACCTGATGGGCTGCCCGCTCTTATTCTTAGTCTTCCTATGTGAAAGGCGTTATTCATGGAATTAGGAGTTGCTTCTTTCCACCTTCCCTGTATGCCCATTACAGTAACTATTCCGCAGTCTTCGTTAACCAGCCTTTTTATTTGTGTTTCCATTCTTTTTTTTTTATTTTTAGCTTTTTAACAGGTGGAGTTTTTTCATGTAGTTAAGCTAGGAATGAGTACAGGATCGTGTTCCGTGATGAGCATAAGGAAAACTCTTGCTTTTGGCTTTCCTCTCCTTTTAATGAAAAGGTGGGAGAGGAAGAAAGACTTCTTCTGTGGAAGACCACCCTGCTGACTTGACGCTCCTTGTGCAAGATGGTGACAGTGATGGCACCTCTTATAGACCACAGGTTTGCGTCCTTGATGCCGCTGCTCTGTTCATCCGCTCTGAGAGCAAGGGTCACTGTGATGCTGGAAATGCTTTTGACCGCCTGATTCCTCTTCTGCAGTGGTCGTACTTACAGGATTATTGTTACCCTTGGAGCTGGGCTGGTGTTTTGTGCCAGCTGAGTATTCTAGGAAAATGTGGGATTACAATAGAAAAGGAGGCAAGAATGCGTTGCAGAGTGAGTGACAGGAAACAATATTTAATGTTTCCAGTACTCTGCTAGTTAGACTAACCAAGTGGAAAATATTTGCTATTCTAAGAGTTAGTTCTCTTTTAGAAACGTGCAGTCTTGTTTTCATTTTTCGGAAAGGTAAAGACCTCTGTAATGTCATTCTCCATTCTTAAGCTCTTGTTGACTTGACTGTGTCTATTTAGATTCTGCCTGCTTTCAAATACCAAATAATTCCTATATCAGTGGTTCTACTGCTGTTGGCTTTGCCGCTCCTCCTTGCTTCCAGCAACCCTGGGAAGGTGAGGATTTGTTATTTGTTGTGGCCTTGATTGTAGTGTTGCTTTTCGTGGTAGGGAAGCCACCGGTGCTCCATCCAAACTGAGCTTAGCGCTTGAGTTCTGCCTGGGTCTGCTGTTGTGGCTGTAGTCCTGTTTGTGCCAGGGCAGTGCAGAGATTAGACTGTCCTACTGCAGGCCCTTGCTTGGTTTCTCACTTGTGTAACCTGTCTGGGGAGTCTTGGTTTTGCAGTTCTGGATTGAAGTAGATAGTGTTTCTGAATTCTGATTCTTAGCTGGAGGCTGCATACTTAGCTCTGGTTTTCTGATTTCTTCTTTTAACTGATTGAAAAAATTGATGCTACTTCTCATTTTTGTCATTGCAGAGATCTTTTTTCCTGTCTGTTTGTCTGTTCTTTCCCAGCCTTTCAGTTGTCTACCGGGCTTAGTGTTCCAGGAACAAAACTGTCACCTTTACAGATGCGATATGCAAAGCACGATGGATAAATAACGGAATCTGTGTTTGTGTTGCCCTATAAACGTTGGGGTTTAATTACATGAAATTAATGTCCCAAAAGGCAGCCTGTTCACTGGTTGGGTTTTTATTACCTTTTTTTAATCCCTTAAGATGAACAAAAATGCCAGAGTTCACACAGATAACAGACCTCTGCTCTGCATCCTGATGTGGTCAATTTAAGACTCTTCAGCCCAAACCCAAGTCTCATATCCCATGTGCTGAGAAACGGACTGGATTCTGAAAAACATCCTGAAAACAAAACAAATGCTTTCCTTGGAATTCAGCTGTCCCAGGCGATCGTCTGCTGTGACCCTTTCGAATAGTGCTTGAACTCCGCGACTGCTGTCGTGACTGACAACGCACAATCCCAGTATCTGCTTATTTAAGGGGCAGAATTTGCGTAACTAGTCAGTGCAGCCCAGCTCATCGCAGAGAACCCTCCTCCCCTCTGCCCACCCTGAAGTTTTAGATCGTGACAGAAACTGCTTAGCATGTCAGTGGGCTGCAAAGCTTCGAAAATAATTTCCGAGGCTATATAACTGTCAGAAGAGAGCACCTGTCTTTGAAGAGCTCTTTGGCTCAGATGCGAAGTGACATTTGGACAACGCACAGGACTTTCCAGATAGAAGATGGACCTGCCTGAATCTGCTTTTATTTTCTTAAGTTCCTGTCTGAGGATGCTTTGCTGCAGAGCTGTGGCAGTTTGGGAATTGCCTGCTCGCTTTGCAGTTGCAAGTTAATGCACATTTAAAATAAAGGGCAAGGACCTGGAGGTTTATCTGCAGGCATGCTGAAATAAAACTTTGCAACATTTCGGGCTTCCCTCTTGTCCACGTGTGTAGCCCTGAGAACAGACACGGCAACCAAAGTAGCTCAACTGCTTTGCACACTCTGGAGGAGGCTTCTTTGGGTTTCTTGTTGACAGGTTCCATGTGAAATTTAAGAACTGCCATAGGGAGGAAGCTGCATTTGGATTGTGTCTGTGGTTGTAATGTGTTGCACTGTTCTAAAGCCTTTTTCGGATTTAGTAGTTTTCATTGGATAAATGGCCCCAAAGTGTTGCGTGTTTGTGTTTTGGGTTGGTTTTTTTTGCTTCAGACAGCTCTTGTTGTGTGTTTTAGCAACTGTTGTGTGCCGCTAATGCTGTGTAGAGGCACTGAAGTTCTGCTAGAACAAAGTGACTACTCTATGAAGAGATCAATGTTCCTGTCCAAAATCTGCTTCCTAAAAGGTGCACAAGAAATCTTTTTTTGATTGCGAATCAGGCGTTAATTCAGATATATGTTCTCATTGCCAGTTGTTGCTACATGTACAGTTATGGCTGATTCTGGGCTGCCTTTTCTTCTTCCTGCTCTTGTAGGACAGTGTGTGCCAGGATCCAAGCTTCAGCAGTTGTCCGTTGGACACACGAGTCCGACACGCACCTTTTGGGTTGCAAAATGACAATTATTACCTAACAGGGATACCACCAGCGGGCTTCTTACTTTTGCTGGGACACCACTCCTCAGCGGTTGTTATCTGAGCCAGTACGCAGTGTAATTTCTCCCAAGTGGCTGTGGTACAGCCAAAAATCACTTGTGTCCCTCTTAGCCTTTGGCAAGATTGTTTCTGTCAGCTTGCTCCTGTTTGAGAAGTCAAATGACAGGGATTTCACCACCGCCACCCCCGTACCTTTGTTTTGTAAGCATGCTGAGTTACATCCCGGTGTGGGCAGTATTTTTAAACCTGAAGACGGCACAACCTAGATGGATTCATCTAAATACTACTCGTGACTTGGTAAGGGAAGAGCTGCGTTTGAGAGCAAGAGGAAAGGGAGACCTTAGGCTGCTCAGCTTGGGTATAGTCTGAAAGATTTTAACACCCTCCTTCTGTCTTTGTGCTTTTTTGTACCGTGGTGTCTGTGGTGCACAGAACAATGTGCAACCTTGGAGCTTTTCAAGGTAAAAGGGAGTGCTCACTTTGGGCACGCTCTGTGGCTGGAGTTATCGGAAGTGTGGAATACAGCCAGAGAGAAATAACGAGGTGTTTGTGTTCTAACAATCGGACTAAGAGAATTAATTTTTAAATACTTTTGCACAAGCTTAAAAGTACCTGTTGACTTTCCGAGTGTGTTGTTGGGACCTACCAACAGAAGAAAATAGGATCTCTGTTGAGATTTTGTATATAATATTCTATATAGTAATTGGAAACTCTGATGTGTACTGTTCGTGAGGACTGTGTAGGTTTTCCATGAAGAGAACTCGCACATTTTTCACACCCTGAGTTTATCAAGTTTGTGTTGGAAGAAGTAACATATGGTACATGTAAATCTGTGATGTTTGAATTAATTTATTTTTTTTTTTAGATTAAATTGGTGCTTGCCTTCCCTACTGGGAATAGCGTCACAGGGCGCTATTCCTTTAGCTCTGCAAGATTTCTTTTAGTTTTGGAATGCCCGATAGGGATCGAAAGCTAATTCTGTTTGTCTTGGGTTGCTGATGAGTATTGGAGAAATACTGAACCACAGCGCCTCGAGTTCCTGAGTTCAGGATCTTATTTGGATCAGAAATAACACAACTACTGCGAAATATTAGTTTGCTGCTAATGGGCAACAGCTTTGGCGCTTGAGCACGACTGCGAGAGGGGAAGAGCTGCCGTGTCGGTACCAGCCCCACTGACCTCAGAACACAAACCCTGATAAGCGTGCCCGCCGCCGCTTGTCTCGGATGGGAAGGAAAGGCTGAACAGATCCGAGAAGGAATTATTCCCGGTCCCAGCCCTGGTTTACAGATGACGAAAGGGTTTTTAATCT
>NW_009716104.1:4493-33438 GCF_000703405.1 Apaloderma vittatum
GTTGTGAAACCTGCGGACCCGAGCCGTGTGCTCGGGCTGGACAGCTCTTACTGGTGGTTCAGCTCATGGCTACAGCAGCGCAAGTAATTATGACAGCTGCTGTAATTGTGTACACAGTTCCTACACCTGTGCGTACGCTTGGTTTGTGTTTTGCTGGAGCAGTGCCTTCTCCTGAGCCCGAGCAAATACTGACAGTCCCAAACTCTTGGTCTTTGGGGAAAAAAAAAAAAAAAAAAAGGTAGCTGTTTTTTGCCAAGCATATCAGCAAAATGCAGAACTAGGTTGCCTTCATATATGTCTGTATATATCAATTGGTTGGTCTCGTTTGCATCGCTTCCATTCTTGTGCGATACCTCACAATCGTAATTAGTGACAGCGAAGAGGTGGCTGATGAGCAAACTCAAGCAAAACACCGCGACTCGCGTTCGTCTTGGTTCTTAAGGGACCACTGAGAGCCCTCCAAGGGAAATACTGTCTGCCCAGCATGCTCAGTCAACAGCCACCTCACACGGGCGGCCTCGGACGCTGGTGGGATTTCTAGGGCTTTGGGGTTTGGCCTGTCTCGAGGAGGCGGTTGCAGTAAGTTTATGCCCAACACCTTTAAAACGGGTTGGGCACCTCAGCCTTCTGCCCCCTCCCCTGCCCCGACGTGGGCACAGCCCTGAGCGAGCTGGAGCGCTCTGGTAGCGAGGTGAGGGGTGATTCTTGTTCTTGCCTTTACCTAACGTGGTGCTCCTTGGTGGTAGCTTGTAGAGTTACACACCGGGCTAAAGCGCTCGCTGGTATTTCGGGGCACGTTGGCCGGGGTTTGTGGGTGGTTGTGTAGCAGAGTGAGCAAGGCTCGTAGCGCTCAAGCCAAAAACCAGCATGTTGTGCGTTTTCTTTGCTTTAAGTCTCCTTACTCATAGCTGGAACAGGTAAAACTTGGCCTCTGTGTTTATTCTTCTCCATTCTTCTCATGACTCCAGTAGAACAAAATCGAACTTTGCCTTTTGACAGTAGGAGCTAGTGAGTTTTGCGTTTTTCAAGCTGCTCTCTAAATCCAGATTATTTTCTTGTCTTGCAGGCTGCTATATGGCAAGCACTTAACCACTACGCGTACCGCGATGCAGTGTTCCTTGCCGAAAGATTGTATGCAGAAGGTATGTACTTTACAAATAGAAAGTTGGTGCTTTTTTATTTTCAATTTTGATTTAGGTTTTTTGAGCTTATGGTCCTGCTTCGTTTTGCTCCTGTTGTGATAATGAAGTTTAGCTTTCTGCTTGGGGAGAGGAGAGAATGCCTTGCAGTTAGATTGGAAAATCAAATCATGTAACAGCATTAATGTTATTTTATAGTAAAAAGCCCCTTGGAAAATTAAATTCAGAGTTTTGTACCTAAGTACAACATTGACAGTGTAGTAGCAAGTGAGACAGACAGGTTTTCTTAGTAACCTGAAGCGTTGCCTGTCTTTCAAGGGCACTTGAGAGTAGGTGCGATACACAAGTTCTACAGATTGTCTCCATCTCGAAAGCTGTCTGTGCTAATGCTGCTGTTCAGATGCTTAATCGGTGCGTTCGCTGAAAGAGAACTTTGTGGGGAAGGAGAGAGCAACAGTGAAACTGAGACAGAATCTGAACATCCGGAATAAGTATCTCCAAGTCACTTCTTGAATCGGTGCATTCGCTGAAAGAGAACTTTGTGGGGAGGAGAGAGCAACAGTGAAACTGAGACAGAATCTGAACATCCGGAATAAGTATCTCCAAGTCACTTCTTGCTGATTATTTGCTCTCAGATCTAGGATGGCTTGGATGCTGAGCTGGCAGCAGTGACACAAATCTGCTTTTCCTGGGTCCTAAAAAGACCACACGTGGGGTTTTTTTGTGCATTCTAGTCCCACTTCTTTAACCCTTCCTCCATGACTTCAGATAAGGTTTCTGTTCTTCTCTACTTCTTTCTGCTCTGCTCATGTTCAGCTTCTCTTTTTTGAAAGGTATTGTCCCCTCATCGTTAACATGAAAAAAAACCCGCCAGCTCTTAAGCTAAAGTATAAATATATTTTCTCATGCTGAAAAACTGGACTTATAATGTGAATTAATCCGTATTGCCTGTTTCATGCTTTGTGTTTTGTAATGAAATGTTTTGCTTTCAGTGTTCTGCCCAGCACACCCGCAGTGCACTTCTTGACAGCAGAAGCACAAACCCCATTTTTGAGAAATAAAGATTTATTTTTATTTTTTTTCCCCTCGCGTCAAGATAACCCATGAAATCTGAGGTTTTCCATCTTGTGCTTAAATACGAAGTGTTGTGTAGAATATTACGGAACCTTATAATTGAGGCGTGTGTAAAAGAAATAGTGTTTTAGGGATGACAGTCTCCTCTGAGCCCAGCGCAGCGTGAGAAGTAGGGAAGTGGTAGATGGAAGGCAACCACCAAGGATGTAGAAACGAAGAGAATCTGCTTTTTTTTCAGCAGCCAAGAGAAAAATGACTCGGTACGGACGCTATCTTTGCAGAATAATACTCTGCAAGGGTACTTCAAACAGCTTTTTTCAGTGACCAGCAGTGCTGAGAGAGAACAGCGTGCATGCTGTCGCTTGGCTCAAGCAATTAACTGCGAACAAAACATCTGGCTTCTGCTTAAAATAAGTCATCGCACTGCGGAGTAGGAGCTGCTGGACTTGAATACGGTGACTCCATATTGGCAGTAATGATTATTTTCTTTTTCCCTGAAAAGAACTTCTAAGTCCACCTGCAATTACTGTCCTTGCAGGGACATCTGTGGCTTGGTAGTTTCCCAGAACTCTGAAAGTGTATTAAATTAGTGGATAAAAGAATTGATTTAACTTGAATTTTCAAAAAGATCTTCTGGTGGTTTTTGGATAGGGCTAATAAAATGTCCTCTCTTTGGGTCTTCGGTTTCCTTTGTCATTGTCGGGGTGAGGGCACAAACTTAAAATTGTCAATTTTCAGTGTAGGAAAGGATTTCAGCAGGTTGCCCGAAGAGGTTTTTGTCTAACGCTCATACGGATTTTTCTGAAGAGTTGCACGTAGGTAGATGAGCAAACCTCAGAATTGTTTCTTTTAATGCTGAATGGCCGTTGCATGGTGGCGTGTTATGAAAAGTATAAAGTAATGCAGGTTTCTTAACTGTTTGGAGATTTAAGTTGCTTGCCTTTGCAGCCAGCCTTTCTTTGATTCTTTGCGTAACGTTTTGGGAAGTACAAAGAAGAGGGTAAGATGCCGTGGCTGTGCATAATCTGTGAGTGTGTCTGGGTATCTGCCTCTTTTTGCTTAAAACCCAGACAACAGAGTTGTTAAAATGAAGTCTTACAGGTATTTCAGGCGGTTGTAGCGTCACGCTCGAGTTACCACCATGGTGTTGCTCACTGTTGCCTCACAAAGTGCATTCTCTGACACTTAAAGTTTCAGCTGATAATTTTATGGTAAGGTTTCAAAGCTACTTCAGGGGTTAACTCCGTCCTTTTATCACAAGTGAAGTCGGCAAGTCTGGATGATTTTCTTCTAAAGTTTAACAACTTCCTTCAGAATTTAGGAGATTGGGAGGGCTCTGGGAAGAAGATTTGTAGGAGAGCTTGTCCCTATTGCTGCTTCCTGACATAAAACAACTAAAACATCTGAAGGGTGATGTTAAACCATATTCCCAGTAAAATAATGGGTGTAGGCAGCAAAAAGGACAAGACTTAATGTTGGGGTAGAGGTGACTGGCGATTAACCAACTTTAATAGTCATTAAAATTAGAAAATCTGCTCCACTGTTGTGTGAAGATACAGCATCAAGTGCTTTAGAAGTGTAACAGAAGTAAAATTACAAACCATTTGAAACTGAGATTCGAGCTGTCTTTAGGCTGAAGTAGTTCTCCCTTCTGGAATTTCTTGTGCCAGCCGCCGTGCATCGCTTAAACTAGCGCCGAGCGTTCCTCGCAGGTGCGATAATACCCTGAGCCGAGCCTTGGTGCGGCCAACAAGTTGTTGAAGTAGCTCTGTTATACTGGGAGTGACTGCTTGGCTTGACGTGCTGTTATTCTAACAAACTGGCTAATCACTCATTTAGTTTGGGTAATCGGAACGACTGAAATTCTCTTACAACAGTGGATGTTAGGAGTTGGTCTAACAGTACCACAAAATGTCACACAGAAGCTTGTTACATGCTGACAACTGATGTGCTTCATTCGGTAATTAATTTCTCCAACACCAGGATTTTTCTTCTGTTGTTTCTAGCTTGCTTTTCCTCCCTATCCCCAAATTCCTTGTGTCAAAATGGTAAATGACCGACTGATGATGTATTTTTTTGAATCTTATTTTTCAGTACATTCGGAAGAAGCACTGTTTTTACTGGCAACATGTTACTACCGCTCAGGAAAGGCCTATAAAGCATACAGGCTCCTCAAGGGACACAGCTGTACTACCCCCCAGTGTAAATACCTGCTTGCAAAATGTTGTGTTGACCTCAGCAAGTAAGTAAATCCTTTATGGTCTGAGGTTACAATTGCTTTTTTTTATTTTTTTTTTGGTTCAGATTTGTCTTTGGAAGCTGTCATATTGCATAAACTAGTAATTAGTTAGTCCTTCAGCTCTAAAGATTATTATAAGTTCAATTAATTTTACTTTCAGATAGTGGACCTAACGAACATTAGCCCATATTGCAGAAACCTCTGAGAGGTATTGAATAACCTAGAGAGGAGTTATCAAGCTGTGTAGGGGGAGAAAACATTGATTGCTGACTCCAGAATACCACTATGGGAAGTGTTTCTTTTGATTTTGTGTTTCTCTGATACCTTTGCTTATGTCATTAAGTGGTTTTGGGATGGATTTAATGGATTTACCACTTCCCTCAAACCTTACTCCTCGTACCCGGTTACTGCTAATGGGTGGGTGAGGGGAAAAAATGCAGACAGAAATCTCTTTATTTAAAAAAAAAAAAGCAAGCCACCTTGAATCCCTCATCCAAGAAAGCTGTGTTCAGCACCAAAATTAACCTTAACACTGTTATGTCCTTGTCAAGGTTAATGTTGCTGGTTTTCTGGAGTCTGACAGCAAGAACACAGAATGAAACTGCTCGGGCTACAGTCCTCAGTGCCCTGAGAGTTTGTTCATGAGGGTGTTTCACTCCTCTGTGTACCTTTTATCTCAAACATGGGAAATAATCATAGAAACAGTGTCTGGCTGGGTTGCAGAATGGAGGGGATGAGACCAAGAAAGACAAACCCTTTTGTTCAAAAAACGAAATAGCGTGAGGGTTCTTTACGGAGGCTTAAACGTCTCTGTGGAGCAGCTCATGGGTGCGCATTGTAGCTCTTTTGGGGTGATTGTTGTGGCTTTCTTTTGAGTGGCCTTGTTTCAGTTACCAAAAAAGGTGATTTTTTTTTTTTTTAAAGAACATTTATTTTTTAATTTTATTTTTTTTTTAGAAAAGGTAATGGGATGTTTGGAGTTTTCACACAGTACAACGTGACTTATTTTGCAAGATTTTGCAGGACTGCCTTATTTTGCAGGATTCGTAACCCTGCTCACAACAGGCACCCGAAATGCAGGTCTCTGCAGGGGCAGCAGGGGAAGCTCCGTAGCTTCTGCCACTCCAGTTAATAGACGAGTCCTTTGACGTCTTTAGAGCGGCAAGGATATCTGGATTTGTTGTGTTTCTTCTGATGCTCTTTTAACACTTCTGGAGCTCTTAGGCTGCAGGCTTTTTGAGTCTTTTGTTGAAAGAGAAATGAAGTTAATGCTCTACTTGAAAACGTCTCAGTGGAATAAATTTGCAGCTGATTGTTCCCTCCCTTGCTTTTACAAAGTCTGGTACCTCGCCTTCCAAACTCATTTCGGTTGGATAGGGGGGATTTCCTAAACACATTCTTCAGACTCGGTGAAATCGAATTGTCGTTGCTGTTACAGTTACCTGAGCTCATTTGTACAGATGTACCTTATTTTCTTGTGGGGATGGTCTATTTGGATCGAAGCATCTACCTACAAGTATAATTTCAAGTGGAGGTGGGAAGAGATGATTTGTTTGTGTGAGTGTCGGCCTCGAACGCCAGAGGAACGCCTCCCATCCCCAGAAGCCGTATAAAGCCATTTCCAGGCCTAATGACGAGTGTCCCACAAGCAGTATCGCTTGCTGTGGGTGTAGTAGATGCAAATCGAGCCTCTGTTCTCCTTTTGAGCCCCTCTTCCAAGAAAACAAGGTGTTAAAATCCAAAGTCTGTGCCATATCCCAGTCTTGGATCTTAACTAAGTGCACGTGGAGCCTTACAGGTTGTATTTCTTAGAAAATAAAGCCAGGCTAAGCATTGGCTTGGCTTGTTACTGGCTAAAGTACCTTCAAAAATGTAGTGAAAGAATTTCTTGTCCTTGGTTTGATGTTCTACTGAAGATCAGTCCCTTCTGGAAAAGCCGTGTTGTATTACATGTCTCTGGTTTTGGCCTGTGGTGGGATTTGGGGTTTGTTCTGTTTTTCTTCCCTGCCAGTAGAGAAGCTCAACTTCTGAGTGCTGCGTCCCTCCGTGTTCCTGGAGGAATCCATCCCTTATCTCAAATCAATTTGCAGGAACTAGTTTGCGTGTGGTTTGAAACCTGTGAGCACTGACAGTGGGTTTCTGTTTTTGTTTGCAGCAGGGTGAAAACACTGGACTACCCATACTGTGAGCCTTGTAACCCCTTTAAACCTCTTGTTTTTTACAAAGGCTTGCGGAAGGGGAGCAGATCTTATCTGGTGGAGTGTTGAATAAACAGAAAAGCCATGATGACATTGTTATGGAGTTTGGGGACTCTGCATGCTTTACGCTCTCCTTACTGGGACATGTCTACTGGTAATGTTGCTTTTTTATTTTGTCTGATAAAGCTTGTGGTTTTTTTGGTTTGGGTTTTTCTTTTGATTTGACCTAGCCCAGTTTTAGTCAAATATATTTTCAGTCACCACAAGGGTCAGTGCTTCTGACTGAAAACGCAAATTCCTCTTTTCCAGCTAGTTAAGTGTGCAATCCAAGAGTCTTTTTCTCTTACGCCTTCAGGTTTGTTCTGTGTCCTTCCCCAAGGCCCATCTCAGTGTTGCCATTTTGATTTGTCTGTATCTGTTTAACAGATGTGTAGCTACAACCTGCAAATGCGTGTTTTGGGGACTGCCAGTCAGAAACAGCTTTACAAATTTAAATGGTTTATTTTGCCTAGATATAATAAAAGTTTCAGTAAGTGTGAACAGGTTGAATTGGACCAGTGGGGTTCTTGCATTCTTCCCTAATGTACCTGTTCTTGAAAAAACTTATTTCAGAAGCAGCTGTCTTTTGTAGCCAGATATTTAGGTGTTCAGTTTAACCCCTCATTTGTCTGTAAAAATATTACCTATAGATATTTAAAATTGCTGGAAGGCTAGCATTTGGGTTGCTGTGTGGAGAGAGAAAAAAATGCTACGAAGAACATCATCGTTCTAAAATGGAATTTCTCAAGCAATACTAGTGCTTATGCAACTTTTGAGGACTGTGCCGAATTTCCTCTGTGTCTAAATATGTCAAATAACTTCAGAAGAAATCACTGTTGCTCTGTGGCTTGAGAAATGAGGAGCATTGCTTTGACTTGCAACATGTTGTTGGTTTTCAACTCCTCTTCTGGAAAACTGTGTTGAACAAAAGTGTTTTTCTTAAGTTTCCCTACTAAGTGTCGCATTCTTTTTGCAGCAAGACAGACCGGCTTGCCAAAGGATCAGAATGTTACCAAAAGAGCCTTAGTTTAAATCCTTTCCTCTGGTCCCCTTTTGAATCGCTCTGTGAAATAGGTAAGTCTGCAGAACTGATTTGTTAGATGTGATGTTTTCGCCCTTTCAGGTTATGTCAAGCTTTCTGAGTCGCTGTTGCCATGCAGAAAGGTTTATTTTACTCAATGTCCAGAACTAGTAAAGAAAATACTGGCAGAATTCTTTGGAAGCGGCTTTTTGAGAGCAATAAGGCATTTAAAATACTTTGCCAGTGTTTTGTCTTGTTTTATTCACTTTTCATTACTTACACGTGTTTGGATTTAAGAATACCGTATGTTTTCCAGCCTACAGTTTATTTCTGAGAATAACTTAAAGCAAATCTATTAATAAAACTGTTTGTCCAGGGCTTTGTAGTGGAAGAACACTTCTGATTTAGCATATGTAGGAAAGAAATAGGAACACACTCTTGCTAAAATACTTTATCCTGTATCCTCACTTTTTCAGACTGAATAGTTGGCATATAGCCTCTGGAATAACTCCATTTAAATTTCTTCCCAATCTTACAGGTGAAAAGCCAGACCCTGACCAAACATTTAAGTTAACGTCGTTACAGAACTTCAGCAGCTGTCTGCCTAACACTTGCACAACGTTGGTATCTAATCACAACATATCCCACAGACAGCCCGAGACCGTCCTTATGGAAACGCCTCAAGACACAATTGTGAGTTTTGCTAAAATCATGATTTTTAAAGCAGCCTTCGCAGCTTGACTGAAAAATGCTTGTTAGGAACGATGCGGTGAGTATCTAACAACTGCCTTCTCTTTCAGGAGTTGAACAGAATCAACCTAGAATCCTCCAATTCAAAATATTCCTCCTTGAACACGGATTCTTCGATGTCTTACATTGACTCAGCTGTGATTTCACCAGACGCTGTCCCGCTTGGGTCAGGAACTGCCATATTGTCAAAGCAGGCTCAAAATAAACCAAAAACCGGGCGGAGTTTACTGGGAGGACCCGCGGCTTTGAGCCCACTAACCCCAAGGTAAATCCTTGACGTAGCCAATTTCCATCTGCAGCTGTGATCGTCTTTGTGGCTGGGAACGGGAAAGCTGTGTGGGCTGCGCAGCGTACTCTGGTGCTCGTGTGTTATAAATAATGCTGCAGAAACAAAACCTAAATAACTCTGGTAACTTCTCTTGGCCCTGGTGTTCACCTCTTGTGGTTTTTAAACAAGCGGTTGGTTGTTTTGGGTAGAAGAGAGGCACTTCTTGGTGTATTCCTTGCTGCGATGTTCACACTGGAGAAGTCTTTAAAGGAGCGTGTTTCTGTGCTGAAATAATCTTTTGAGAGCATTCCTTGAAGAATAGCTGTCTGCTAAAGAGCCTGTAAAGATACGCTCTGTCCTGTATGCCTTTTTATTTAAGCAGAGTTATGCTGCAAGCCGTTAATACTTGGGTGGTGTGTGCCTGTCAGTTAGTGGCAGACAGGCAGAGGAAGTTCAGTGTCTTTCGATTTCAGGAATAAGTGTATTTTCTATTAAAGTGTCTTTTATAGATGGGGACAGTAAGATACTGGAGGGCTGACATGGTCTCAGAACTATTTCCTCATTTAAGTTGATCATCGGGATCTCAGCTTTAGCCACAGAATGAGACCCGCTCCCGTGATCTGGCAGTCGGGCACTGACTCTTCCGCTCTGCCTTTTTCTCAGCTTTGGAATTTTGCCACTAGAAACCCCAAGCCCTGGAGATGGATCCTATTTACAGAACTACACCAACTCTTCTGCTGTCATCGATGTGCCACCCACAGGAGCACCTTCCAAGAAGGTACCTTGTGTTCTGGAGTACGATTGCGGTTCTAGGGGTTTGCCCATCCAGTGTGCTTTAAAGAAATGTCCCTAACGCAGATAAAAAAACCCACGTTGTGCTGACAGTGGGGAGAACCCTCTGCTGGCAAACTTTGTTTTCAAAAATAATTTATTTGAGGGTGGATCTGGTTGCAGCCTCCTTTAGTTGTGGAAATGGTTTGGGTTAATTAAGTGGGAATTAAATGTATTTATAGTTTGTTGAGGAGAAAAAAACCAAAACACCTCAAACCTCCTTCAGTCTTACTATCAGTTGTTTAATGTTGTAAGATAAAATGTTGTTCACCAGCTTATATATATTTATAGTGAGGCTGGGGGTGCAGGGAACAGTTTATTTTTAATTTGACTGCAACTGGTCACAAAACTTCTTAGGCCTTTTGGAAGCGTTAATTAAAACCAAATTCATTGTGCAATAGTCTGTTACATTGAAACAACTGTTTCTAAAGCCTCAATGGTTTGGTAGGTTTTTTTATTTAGTTTGAAATTTGTTTTTATGGCCAAGCAAATGAGGCAGCAAGAAAAAAAATACACTATATTGCGAGTGAAGATGTCCACGTTGTAAATGTTTTCAGCTGATTGTGTAACTTCCTTGGGTTGGCAAAACTGACTTTAGTTTTCTCGGCTTCTATCATTAAAAATAAAAAAGTATTCCTGCTAATTAAACCAGCGGAGAAGAATGCACAAACACTGATGATCCTAAACAACAAGGGATTCATAACTTTCAGTGTACAAGGTGGAGAGCCTGAAGACAGTCCAAACTGGGAGTTTTCACTTGATTTTTATTAGTTTTATTTCTTAAACATTACTTTCAGCTCATGTGAGGCTTCTAGGATTATTTGAAGCTGCTGCTATTTTGCAGGCAGTTCTTGAATTCTAGTTTACAGGCTGCTGCTGGTGGTCTGTGGAGGGCTGACTGGGAGGAATGGTGCTGTTTGACTTGGCTAAGTCTCGTGTAGAGGAAACTAAAAATTGTCTTTTTTACTCCTTTAGAAACTGTCATAGTTGCCATAGTGATAAATGAGAGGTGGAATGTTGGTGACAGTTGAAGAACTATTTGTTCCTTTCTAAAAACAAAAAAAAAGAGGATTTTTCCCCCTGTATTTTTAGTAAATCTAGAAGTTGCACGAGGGATGCTAGTGTTTTGTAGGTGGCCAACCCTTTAAAGTAAAAACTCGGCGCAAGTAATAGTGTTGAATTCCTCAAAAGCAGAAATAGAATTTCCGTGTGCGTTCTGGACAAATCAGCTGGCGCTCGCCTTGCTGTGCCGTTCTGCAAGAGAAGATTGGGAGCTGTTAAAAACCACTTTTGTCTTCTTTATTGGCCCAGTTCTTAAAAGAATAGAAGTCAGTAAGCAGATAACTTTTTTTTTTTTATTATTTTCCTCCCTTGGGTGGTCTTCTGAAGCCTGTGACTGGGAAGTTTGGAATTGAGTGGCCTGAGTCGTTACGGTGTCCTGTCCCTCGACATCTCCTCATTGCAACACTTCCTATCAGTTCTCTCAGTCCTGCTTTAATTTTCCTTTGTTCTCCCGGAGCTGGACTGTGCTAAACCAGTTTGCTAGAACTGTGCTTCGTGTGGCTGATCCATTCCCCTCCTGTAGCTGGTCAGGACCAACCGATTTTCCGTGGTCCAGCTGCGAACACTGCCTTGTGGTGGACTGTACCTATGTAGGAATGTGAATTTTCACGAGGCTAAAAAAGAGAAATAGCCAAGTGCAGCTCTTCAGTGTAGCGCTCATCTGCGTTTAACCTCACGTTTGTTCTGCTCAACAGATGAAAAGCTTTGGGGAACCAAGTCGTATTTGCTGCTTTTTTTGTAGCTTTGCTCGGTTTGGCACACCGACACCAGGGTGTAACTTGCCCTAATCTCTGCACATGCTTCCCTCCCAGATGCATCTGTGCTGCTACCTAAACACAAATATTTAATATATTTTAATAATCAGCTTAAAATTTTGCTATGTGCTTTGTCCAGTGCAAATAATTACTTGGCCAGTTTCACTTCTGCTCCTCGAATGACTGAGTTAGGAAAGGTTTAGCGGCGCTGTGGCTAGAACGTGCATGACTTGACGGAGGCAGTTTCCTAGGAAACGCTTGCGTAAATGAGTGAAACCTTAGGATGAATCCAAAGGCTTCCTATCTGAGTGGGCAAGGGCGCTTGCTGGCCGCCGAAACTGTCCTCTGGTAGCAAAGAACCTGAGGAGGGAAGGACGGAATGTTACGAGTTGGATAATGCAGAAACCGGCATCGCTTGTGCCGTTACCGATCCCCTTTGCTGCTTTCCGGTGCCTTGAAGGACGTCTCTTCCGAACCGTCGTCCCCAAGCGGAACGTTGGTGTCCCTGGAGTGGGCAGAAAGATGAGCTTTAAGTTTTCTTTTAAAAGGCAGGGAGGGAAGGAGCTGTTCAGAACGCTGGTAGGAAGCCTACACAGCAGACGAGGAATTTTGCTCTCAACTTGTTCCTTAGGTCTCTGATTCACAGGCGAGTTCCCAAACCGCAGCTGTGCCAGGGCAGGCAGCAAAGTGCACGTTTTAGCTCTGAAGCGAGGCTTTAATTGGTGAGATACTGATGTCTGCTCGGAGCAAATACGCTGAAACCGGGGCCTCAGTGAGGCATTAACAGTGAACGGCTTCCCGAGCCGATGGGAATGGGGTAATTCAAAAATCTTGTTCTTTCTCTGGTTGGGTTAATATTATTTTTTTTTTGTACAGCTTCCTGTGGAGAGGGAACTTTCAGTGTAACGTCCTTTATTCTTGCGCAAACATCTTAGCATGTAGTTACTTGCTGCTAGATGGAGACTTTATATCTTTCGACTAAAATGTGGGAAGTTGATAAACTCGGCATTATTGGTTTTTAACAGGTAGAAATGTTTGTGAGGGGCCCTCACTGGAGGGGGACCCTCACCCTTCATTGAAATAATCTGTGTTTGTCCTATGTTTATCCTCTTTTGTGCAATATTTGATTGGCAGAATGGGTTTGGTTTGCTATAGCAGAGATGGAGACTTCTTAGTGGCATAATAACAAACCTGTAGAAACTTCGTGTTATGCAGAGTGTCAGCAGGATGAGCCAAGCTGGAACAAAGTCTGTCTTCTCACAGAGCGGAAATAGCCGGGAAGTCACTCCAATTCTTGTTGCACAAACACAGAGCTCTGGCCCACAGACAAGGTAGGGGGGAAAAAAAACCCAACAAAATCTTGATATCACCTTTTGCATCTCCTTATTTGAAGGAATTTGGCACTTGATTTGTCCAACTTGCATGGGTGTTCCTGCAGAATTCCTCTCTGGGTGAGGGCAAAGTGGTTTTTTTTGTTAGCTGAAATACCTTCCATGGATAAGTAGAAAGCTTGTGTGTAGAGGTTGGCCTGTTGAGTTTAAATCTTCTTTGCAATTTCATCAATAAATGAAAAAATACCTGGGAATTCAGCTCATGTTCTTGATGTGCGACAGGTAGATTTTTTTGTTTGTTTGTTTTCATCCCCTGAAATGGGATTATCTGTGCCTTTGTTTAAAAAAAAAAAAAGTTATCTTTTGTTTAAAGAAAGAAAAATGCTTTAAAAGGTGGTTCTATTAAAAATGAAGGATTTGAGTTTTGAATGTGCTTGTTTTCAGTACAACACCTCAGGTATTGAGCCCAACAATTGCTGCTCCACCAAACGCGCTGCCTCGAAGAAGCTCTCGCCTGTTCACTAGCGACAGCTCTACAACAAAGGTAACAAGCCCGTGTGGTTTGCAGACTTGTGGGACACCAGAGCACAAATCCTCGGGGGCTGTAGTTGGGTGCTGCAAGCGTTCACAATTCAAAGAAGTTAACTCCTCCTGTGAAGTCAGAGTGTCTGTGTGCTGAAGTTTAAAATTCAATACAACTGGGCACGGTTAAGGCAGCAAAGAGGCATAAATCTAATTTTACATGATTCATTTCCATGTTTAGTTACTTGAATCGAAAAGGCATTTATATGTGTAACTCTCGTGCTTCTTACTTGCAGGAAAATAGCAAAAAGTTGAAAATGAAGTTTCCACCTAAGATTCCCAACAGAAAAACAAAAAGTAAAACAAATAAGGGAGGAATAACTCAACCAAACTTAAATGACAGTTTGGAAATTACCAAACTGGACTCTTCCATCATTTCAGAAGGGAAAATTTCCACTGTTGCGCCGCAGATCCAGGCTTTTACGCTACAGAAGGCAGCAGCAGGTCTGTTTGAACGCTATTGGACTACAGTAAACCTTCATATATTCATATTTTAAGGTTAAATGAAAAAAGTTTTGCTCCAGTGTTCATTCTTTGCTTCAGTTAGCGTGCAGCTATTGCCTTTGTGTAATTAAAGACATTGAAATCAGTATCTTCTGGTTAACTTGGAACATGTGAAGAAGTAGCAGGAAGTGGCTTTGTGTAAGCAGATGTATCTTGCAGGCTTCAGTCCTTTTGAAGGATTAAAATGTTTTCAGGCAAAATCCTTGGAAGCTGATGGAAAAGAGCTGGGAATAACCTGGTCATCTTCCCTTAAAATGAGGTTCATGTAGCCTGTTCTCCCTTTTCATATTTCCCCCTTGTTGAAAAACAAGTCTTTACTCAGATTGTCCAAAAATCCTAGAGAAACTGCTGAATTCCTCTCTTTTGGCTCCATAATGTTTCCAGGCAGTGAGAAGATGTATCCACGGATACCAGACGTGGAAACTGCGCTCAGACCTAACCCAGTGTTTGAATAGCTGCTGTAAATGCAAGATTCTGGTTGCCCCAAACTTGAGAGTTTCTCTGTTCCTGAGTGTTTTGTTGTTGGCTTAAGCTGCTGTTACCATCTGACTTCCATTACAAAAGTTGATGGTTTAGAATTTTATGACTAAGTTAAGAGTGTGTAAACGTGGTTGAGAACTCCTGAAAGATTTTTCTTAAGTAAATTGAGAAGCAGTGCCTGCCACAATGAAGAGCTTACAGGATTAGCAATTTCAAGTAAATAAGTCTCAGCTGCTGCTTTTTTTTTTTCTCTTTCCACTTTTATTTATTGTATTTTTCTCCTAGAAGGTTTGATGAGCCTTCTCCGTGACATGGGGAAAGGTTATTTAGCCTTGTGTTCGTACAACTGCAAAGAAGCGATCAATATTTTAAGCCATTTACCGTCTCACCACTACAACACTGGCTGGGTGCTGTGCCAAATCGGGAGAGCTTACTTCGAACTTGCAGAATATATGCAGGTAGGAACCGTGTGGGTTGGTCCGTACTCTTTTTTTCACTTGGTTTTGTGTAGCTTTGCCCCAAACCTGCAGCTTTCCCGTGAACGCTGTGAGAAATTTGCAGTTGAGGTAATTGTATAAATGTAAAAGTTATACCTGGAACGGATTTAGATCTTGAATCTGCACCACCAGGAGCTGAGCTTTCCTGAAGAGGCTGAGTTACACTTTACACTTCTTGTAATGTTATTTCCTCTTGTATCCGACCCTTGGGGTCTCCTCCTTGCCTCTCCCCGTCTTGACTCACGGCAATGCCGACCTGAGCGTTTGCAGGACTCTAGCTCTGCGTAGAACTCTCTCAAAGTGAAGAGAGTGCTCAGGCTGGACGTAGGAGGCTTCTGACCCTGACCTGTGTGCTTCGCTTTGATGGGTGGAGTTTTTGGTTTAAGTTTTAATTTCTGTTCTTAGGCTGAGAGAATATTTTCCGAAGTGAGGAGGATTGAAAACTACAGAGTAGAAGGCATGGAGATCTATTCGACTACGCTGTGGCATCTGCAGAAAGATGTTGCTCTTTCGGTTCTTTCCAAGGATTTGACGGACATGGATAAAAACTCCCCGGAGGTATGAAACGCCGTGGTCTTGAATGAGAAGAGGGTGACTGTATGTGGTCAAATCAATGATTCCAAAACAGCTCTGAGCCAATTCAAGCGTGTTCTCCCATGGAAGCTGCGTGGCAAAACTGGAGGGGGAGGTGACAGGAATGTCTGGGGAACTGATGATGCCTGAAATGGCTTCGTAGAGTTAGAATATCAGCTTACATGGAACAGGTTGAAACCTTTCATCTGTTAATGGTTATTTAAATTTGCATTGGCACCCCTCATCCAGGAAGATCACAAGTTAGTCAATCACCTGTATTACTGCCAGTGTGCAAAGATAAGGAATATCTTTTTCCTGCACTGCCTTTTAATTGCTGTAGTTAATTCACTGGTACTAAAAACGTTTGCTCTAGAATTTATTTTCAGAGGTGATGTTACATGTTCTTATGCCAAAGTCCATTATACTGGAGATATTATAAAGTCATGGTAGGCAAAAAGCCAATCATCTTTTGATGGGTGCTGCAGAAGAAGTAATAGATGGATGTATTTTTGTAAATACGTTCTTAACAGAGCTGTAGATGATAGTGGGATTTTGTTGTTGGAGAGAATCCTGTTCATGTTGTCACGTTAGTGTGTTTAATAGAGGAAAAATCCAAACCACTGAAGCGGTTGGCAGTTACAGTAAGATAGTCTGGAGAGGAGCAAATGTAGATTCTGGAAAACGAGGAGTGGAGAACAGTTAGATGATTTGGCAGCGATGCTAACGATTTGGGGAAGCAAGAGACCCTGGTTGCTGAGCAGGAGGGAAAAAGGAGGTGACTGCGAAACCTGCTGCTCTGCCGAGTTCCAGGTTTCTCAGCTGGAAGGAGCTGAAGAGTGAGAGTGAACGTACCGTCTCCTCCTTCATTCTTCTTAAGCATCTGAGATGTTTTATTTCTGGCCTTTTCAACAGCTTCAGAAGCTTTAGTCGATAGCCATCCAAGCATCTAACTGGTGCCAACTTGCTGGGTGTCCTTAGATTCTCCATCTCTGTGTTTCAGCTGGGCTAGCTGCAGGGTGCATTCAGGCCTCTTTACCTCTCGGGAATGAGACTGTTAACTCGCTGTTGGCTTATTATTATTATTATTTAATCTAGGAGGAAGTTACACATATTATGTAAATCAAATTGGAGAAAAAAAATCTGTTCAGCTCAGGCTTAGTTGCTCTGGAGTCGCCAAGCGTGCACTAATTTTGCAATGCTCCCGTCACCAGGCATGGTGTGCTGCAGGAAACTGCTTCAGCTTGCAACGAGAGCATGACATCGCCATCAAGTTCTTCCAGAGAGCCATTCAAGTGGATCCAAACTACGCTTATGCCTACACCCTGCTGGGGCACGAGTTTGTGTTGACGGAAGAACTAGACAAAGCATTAGCTTGTTTTAGAAATGCAATCCGGGTCAACCCGCGGCACTATAATGCCTGGTGAGTTCTGCTGCATCCCCCTCCGGCTGCACGCGGTACAGAACTCCTTTTGGAGAAATACCTTCTGGCTGCTGCCACTGCTATCGTTTCTTTCGCTCTCTGCTCACTAGTAAGAGAGCAAAGCAGAAGATCTCTCTGTTTATTGGACAGTTACTTCCACAAGGAAGGCAAAAAATCAGAGCTCTCCTGGTTTCCCCAGATGATCTTGGCAGTATTACCCAGGCAGTTTTGTTCTGCGTGCCGCTCCTCGTGCAGCTAGTTGGTTGGTCTCGGTTGCAGTTGGGGAGATGAGAGATCTGCTCCTTTTTATACCTTTGGATACAGTCAGTCTCTTGCAGCTTTTTCTGTGGGGGGGAAAAAAACCAACACATAAAGCAGTAAAAGTTATATTTACTAGTTTAAGTCATTTAGCCCTGAGAAAACCTTCAGTTCTTCAAACTACCCAAGTGAGCAAGAAAAACAAGGTCATTGTAGATGTTTCCCACCCTGGGTGGGATTGGCAAGTCTGTAGAGTATTTCCACCAGGTCGTATTCCCTGACAAAGACTAGTTTGATTAGACTACAGCCTTAACGGAATTGTTTTTCTGCTTGCAGGTATGGGTTAGGAATGATTTATTACAAACAGGAAAAATTCAGTCTAGCAGAAATGCATTTCCAGAAAGCACTTGATATCAATCCTCAGAGCTCGGTCTTACTGTGCCACATTGGAGTAGTAAGTAGATTGCACTTAATTCTGTCCTGGGGTTTTAATCTGCTTCTGTACTTTGGCTGCACTAGGAAAGTCATTCTGAGTGTTTTTAGCAAAAAAAAGCCAGCGAGTTCAGAGTAGCCATTGGGAGCTTTTAGGTGCCACGTGAATGAATAACCACTGGATTAATGTCTTGGAAAAGAAACTCCTCTCTAGCTTTCAACTACTTTTAGCCTGTACTAAAATTATACTGTCAGTTCATGTTTTAATAAGTGCAATGGCTGGTTCTCTGCTGGCGTTCACTTACCTTCTGTGTGGTGGCAAAGCCGTGTCAAATTCTGCAGGGGCGGTGGCTGCTTCTCACTTAGGTACAGAGAAAGGCGTTGAGCTCGCTCCTGGCCAAAGGTTAAAAGATTTCTGTAAGTTGCTGGGTGGGGAGAACGCTTTGAGGTGGAGATGGGGTGAGGTGAACCTTGCTTTTTGTGAGAAAGCTTGTTAAGACTTGGTCTAGATTTGGACAGATATTTTTAAAGGAACAGATTGTAAGTAAATGGCCACGTCTGGCAGATGAGCTGCAGTGTTCATGTTTAAAATTGGTCTCTCTTTTTCTTAATAGGTCCAGCATGCACTGAAAAAATCTGAAAAGGCTTTGGATACTTTAAACAAAGCTATTAACATTGACCCCAAGAACCCGCTATGCAAATTCCATAAAGCTTCTGTATTATTTGCAAATGAAAAATACAAGGTAAGATGCGGTACATGTGGCCAACCCGAAGTTATCTTTAAAGTGCCGGAGCTAGGAGTGAGTGTGCCCTGGAAGTTAAACGCTTCCAGATTTAACGCTGGGCAGCCTCAGGACCTGCAGCAAGAGTTGGGGGCATTGGCTGAGTTTGTAGAGGCTGACATGAAGCGTTCGCTTTGCCAAGGGAACTACATTAAAGTTTTTGATTGTTAAAATCTGGGGGCAAAGAAAGGAGAGGAGTTACTGCACGTGTCCGTGCTGTGACTGGATTATCCCGAGTTTGTACTGAACTACTAACAAAGGCTCAGAAACTGCCCTGTAAGAGCAGGAAGGAGCAGTTTCAAATGCTGGGTTATCGAGTGAAAAATCAGAAGCTCAGCGCTCTGGTCTGATCCTGTTCCCTGCTCAGAGCACAGCCCGGCTTTGCAGTGACTGGTGTCCTCTGGCCTGGTTCTTTTGGCCAGCGAAGAGAAGCCACAGTCTGGTTTCTGAAACCTTGCTCCGAAATGCGTGTGCACCTGTGGAGGGAAAACTCTTTAACTGGCTGTTGGATACGTTGTAGGAGATGAACGCCCAGTCAGGTCGCTCTTTCTGTAATAATGGGGCTAGAAAGTGATACAATCTTGAAATGAGAAACTGATGTGAAGGGAAATTTGGATGCTGCTCCTGAGATTGTGCTGCTCTTCTTGATGGAATATACTCTATGCAAATGCCAGTTGTTTTTTTTTTTTTTTCTTTTTCCCCCACATTAGTTCTAAGTCACAGTTTAGTGGTGTCAATACCTGGTTGCAGACTTCTAGCGTGTACTTGCTGAGCTCTCTTTTTCTTTTCTTTTCTTCTTTTCAGTCTGCTTTACAAGACCCTCTGGAACTGAAACAGATTGTTCCCAAAGAGTCTCTTGTTTACTTTTTAATAGGAAAGGTAGGTAAAATTTAACTGTGCTTGTAAGTTCTTTGGTTTCTGTTGCTGCAGAAATGTATGCCTAAGGAGAAAATTTCGTGCCTGTCACTAAGCTGCTTCCCTCTGGAGCCATACTCTAAAAATTCCCAAAGCTTTAAATAAGGTTTACTGCTCACAGCTTTTAAATGCAGAAGCCGGTTATTACTGCAGCAAAGCAGCCTTCAGCTTGTTTTAAAACCAATGAATTAAAAAATAACCCAAGCCAGTGTTATTCTCTGCCTGCTTTGAGTTCACCGCTGCCAATGTGCAAGATAGCTAATGTTAAAAAAGACGTTGATCCTGGTAAAGGTGTTTCGCTGAAAGGAGACACAGTGGTTGTGCGTGCAGCCGTGTGTCTTCCCCTGCAGATGAAACTCCATCAAGACTTGATTCACTGGGATATTTCTGGTTTGTCAGCTGAATTTACATTC
The DNA here is from genome assembly GCF_000703405.1 of Apaloderma vittatum. Taxonomy (NCBI): domain Eukaryota; kingdom Metazoa; phylum Chordata; class Aves; order Trogoniformes; family Trogonidae; genus Apaloderma; species Apaloderma vittatum. The sequence continues at coordinate 24,057 of NW_009716104.1, forward strand.
CAGCCTCCTTAAAGTTTTATGCCAGAGAAAAGTTCTCTGGTAATTCAAGTCCTCCTTCCTCACCGTGCTCTCTGCTAATAGGCTTTAAATAAATCCTTCCTTCTTCTGTGGGTGTCTGTTCGCCTGGAAACAACAAACCAAACTTACCTCTAGCACAGTCCTGGATAGCTCTTCATCAGCAAGATTTCCTTCTTTATTTTTAAACTGGAGAGAAGTAAAAGGGTTTATGCTGAAACTTGTTGACTGGTATTTGTCCAGGAGTCGCTGCACCTCTAAATTGATTGGAGAGTTGCCTTGTCTTGACAAACTTGAGTACTTTCGCTCTTCAAATGTTTAACAGAGATAAATTACTTGCTCGTCTGTCCTTAATGATAAGCAGAGCTTCAGAGCAAGTTGCGGTGACAAAGAAGGTAAAATATGGGCTGGATCCTCTGGTGCAGGGATGCCTTGAGAATGTTGCTGTTCGGTTTAACGGGGGAAGCTCGGTGTCCCTTAATGTCCTGTTCATTTTCTCCACCTGCCAGTGACAGCTAAAATGTCACTTGAGGGTGTAGGAGCGGCCGTGCTGAGTCAAATCAAAAATCTGCCGAACCACGTGCTCTGCCTTTGCTGGTCCTCGGTGTGAGAGCTGTGGGGAAGAGCCTAAGATCACTGTGTGCACGTGGTGATGCTTCCCCAGGCTGTTCTCTGGGGCTCTGACGTTAGAAATCTGAGGCTCTGGACTTTTTCCCTGAGCCACGAGTAGATTTGGGGCTACAGTGACTCCAAAAATCGGGAGAGTGGTGAGGGCGTAAGACAAAACATGTGCACCAACAGCTTTTACACCACCCTGCTGCAGAGCTCCAAAGCTTAAATTCATATCTGAAGATCTACCTCGTTTATTTTTTTTAGTCTGTCAGCTGCTAGTTTAATTTAATTTGTTTGAGTCTGAAATAGAAACGCTCACTCTTTCTGCACATACTTACTGTTGCCCTTGGGACTCATATAATAAATCCTCCGTATCTACCCTCTGTTGCTTTTCATAAAATACCAATTAACCATGGCTTGGTGTGTTTGTTGTCCAAACCTTCAAGTAGCAACTTCATGTGAATGTAGCCTTTTTTTTTTTTTTTTGCTTTTGTTTGTAGGTTTATAAAAAACTGGGTCAAACGCATTTGGCCCTAATGAATTTCTCGTGGGCAATGGACTTAGATCCCAAAGGAGCCAATAACCAGATTAAAGAGGCCATTGATAAACGCTACCTTCCAGATGATGAGGAGCCAATAACTCAAGAAGAGCAGATCAGTGAATGTTACCCCTATGAATCAGGTTTGTATTTCAAACCTTTTGTCATTCGAGGAGATGTTTCCCCTTAGGCAGCACGAGGAATCCCAGGTTTATTAGGTAAAACTTCCCGCTCGGCAAGTAAGAACTCGGAGGCTCTTCCTTCAGAACAATTCATCCGTGCTTCCTCCGTTAAGTGTGAAATAAAGGATGGGGACGTTTCTTTAGACTCTGTAGATGGAGTAGGGCAGAAATAACGACACAGATTGTGGTTGGCCACTAATATTATCCCAGGAGAGCGAGACTTCCCGCAGCTGCGAGTCTTCCCTCCCCGAAGCGACAGAACGTCTCAAGGTGAATCACGACTGAAACTGTCTGTAGGGGCTTTGGCAAAAGTTCAGCAAACTCGGTGTTGGGTGAAAATGTTTGGTGTGCGAAGCAGAAACGGCAGCTTTTGGATCAAAATCATGGAATTGAGTGTGCGGGGGAAAAACCCACTCCCATTATCCTCCACAAAAAGGAATCCCCCAGGTTTCTCTTCTCTAGGACTTTTTATCATGAGCTGCAGTTCTGTGAAGCAGGGTTAGTCCTAAATATTCACCTGAAATAGCAATGGAAAATAAATGCCGCTGAGCAGTTAAATGAGAATAAAATGCAGCAGGTTTTGGTTTATAGCTACTACCTGTATGCTGTTTTGCACTTCTAAATCTTCAGTTGGAAAAGTTGTCACGTTTTCTTCTTGTCTATCACGTTCGCTTTCCTTGATCGTGTGTCCAGTGTGCTTTTTACTCCTGAAAATTACCCTGCACTGCACGAATTTTTCTCTCCCTGCCTCTGGGGTTGGGCTGAATTGAACCAGGGGCTGAGCGTGTTTGTGACCAGAAGAGGGAGACAGAGCACTTGGACTGCTCAGCGCCAGGGGAAAAAACCACCAAAAAACCCTCCTTAAACGCACATATCAAAAAACCACCGCACGCCCAAACCCAACCACACACAGAGAGACCTGTAACCAAAAACTCTAACACCTTCATCTGCCCCCTACCTGTGACCAAAATAAAAGTGTGTGAATCTCCCTGTAAGCAATTCAGTTTCCTGGGCTCTGCAGATATGTCTTGGAGGTGTTTCACGGTCTCGGTTCAGCCATTCCTCTAGGATCCTGGAGCCAAGCTAAAGTAAATTAAAGTAGTAAATTAAGTAGTACTAGTGGCTGGGGGGGGCGGGGGGGGGGGGGCGCGGCCCCCCCAGCCGCGGACGAGGGGCTGGCGGAGCCGGGGTGGGCGTTCAGCTGCCCAGCATGGGCCTGGCTCTGTCCCTTGTGCACAAACCTGCCCCGTGTTTGCGTTAAAGCAGTAACAGGCATCTTTCTCTCTCTTTCTCCATGTGAGACAACGTTTACGGTTCATACACTAAATTGTGTTAGGGAGAGCAGACTTGAGCCACGTTCCTGTGTGTGAGCAGCAGCCATCGTTAGGTACATCCCTTGTTTCTAATTTTAACAGAAGCCAGATGTTTAAGGGCAATGTCTCGGTGTGTGCACGTTGACCTGGCGCGTGCTGCCTTTAGTCAAGGAGCTGTCGGAGTCTCATTTTGCTGGAAGCTCTAGGCTCGCCATCATCCAAGCAAGTGAAGGCAATAATTCCTCGGTGTCGGAGCCGTCTGCGCGCACTTACTCGAAGCACTTCTCTCACCTCAGACCTGGCGCTGTGTTCTTTGTCCTGGGAGCGAGCAGAGGCTGCCCAGCGCCGCTACTGGAGTATTATTTGATTATAAATCGAGCGCTCGCGCTGCGGCGGGTAACTGCCGTGAGCATTTCAGGTGGCTGCTGTGCTTTTAGGAGGGAAAAGGCTAAAAATCGCTCTGAAAGCAGTTTTGGAGCCGTGCGTGCCAATCTGTACCGAACTGAGGGTCAGAGATTTCAGGCTCTTAACAGAAGGTGGCTAAGGCCGTGTTCTGTTAACGTGTGCTTCGTGTTAATTCCTTTCTAAACGCGTTTATTTGGACTTCACTAAGCTGGCAGGGCTTGGCGTGTTAGGAGGAAAAAGGGAAACGCCGTGTGGCTTTCAGGCGTTGGGGGGGAAGCCCAAACCCGTTTCTGCTGCGCTGTTGACGTGCTGGAGTTGAGCGAGGGGGGAATCTTTGCAGTGAAGCAGCTTCATAGCGTTTGACCGCTTCGTGTTTCTTTTCTCTTTCAAGTCGGCACAGACGAATCCCAAGAGAGCAGCATGACGGATGCGGACGACACGCAGCTCCACGCGGTTGAAAGCGATGAATTTTAACCTCCGGAAAGCCAGTATTGGAGCCTCGAGCGTGTGACCGGTACTGTTGTGTTCTCCCCTTCCTTCGCATCCTGGGTCTTCACGTCACTGAGCCAGCATTGTCATTATTCTCCACTGACCCCACGAGTGCACCGCTCGGACTTCAGCCCTACGCAGAGTTAATGGCAGTGCAATATTCCGCTGCTACCGAGTCTGACTAGTTGGCTCTTACACATTTATGAAAGCGACTGAGGAGGAAATGCTCTTTTTGGACTCCCCTTTGCTGGGAAAAAAAAAAAAGAAAAAATGTATCATGGAAGAAAGACTTGTGGTTTGCTGTAACGAAGCCAGTAGATGTGGGGATAGTACTAATGAAGCAGTGTCTTGTTCTTTTTTCCAGAAATGTGTCTTAGTTTGGTTCTTTCTTGGTGAGCAGAGTGCTGAACCTCATTTCTGAGTTCTTCAAGGACAGTGTTGACAAGCGCAGGCTGTTAAAGACTTTTGCGTATTGTAGTGTAACTTAAATACCAGGGAATGTAAATGACCTTAAAGCTGCAGTTTCTCCAGTCAACAGACCCGGTGCGCGTGCTCAGGACCGGGAGGGTGACAAACCCCGTCCGATATCCCGTGTCCCTACTTAGAGGGCAGACTTGCAGGAGTGGAAACGTAGCAGGAGAATCACATTGCAGAATCAAAGCTTTTTTTTTTTTTTTTTCATGAAGTGCTTTCATGTCCTAACCAAGAATTAATTTATTCACCTAGTTTTGGGAAAGGTCAGTGTTTACTTTGTACTTCAGAGAAATGAGTCAGCGACACTTTGCTTTGCTTTTCATCTACCCCTTGACTTGTCCTTCCCCTTTTACGCATAAAAATTAAGAAAGGGCGAAATCAAGAGAGAAGCGTAGATGCAGCTGTAACGAGAAAACATCGAACCCCTTAATCCAGCGTGACTGCCTGTTTTAAGCAGATAGACTGGGAAGACCGTGGAAGCCTTAAATACAATCAGAACCTTGGTCAAACGCATCAAATAATTGTCTAAGATTAGCGTCATTTTGAAAAATGGTTTTTTAAAGTGTGGTCCAAGCAGGATGCAAAAATGTGCAATTACCTGTCTTTTTTTTTTTTTTCTTTCTTTCTTTTTTTTTTTTAAGCTGTTCTTTAAGATTCTCACTCTAGGAACACTCACCACCTCTTCTACAGAGGCTGCTTCTGCGAGAAGGAAGCTACACCCCGTCGACGAGTCCAAACCGATCTCTGTAGCGTTCTGCAGCAACACTTGGTGCCCTTTGTGCAGTGATGATAAAGTGTATGATATAAGCAGTTTTAAAGAGCAATTTATGCATAATAAATTGGGAATGATATAAATTTCATAGCAACATATTTGTTGTGATCAGTCTTACTCTTCCTTTTTCCACGTGTGGGTTTCTAGGGGTGTCTTAATTACCTTCAGATTTATTTATTTTAATTCTGTCCTTGCCTTACACTGGGTGTGTCTTCTGTCTGAGCCGCACGGATGCTTCTATCTGAAAAATAATCCCCAAGCACTGAGCAAAAATAAAAATCTTTGGGTTTTTTTTTAAGTAGGAGGATAAGCAATGAACTATAGTCTTAAACTGCCCTAACAGCATGAAAAGGAATTTTTAAAGTCTGAGGAGCAATAATATATTGAACAGGATCTCTGTGCCTCTGCCCTGCGCTTCTGGTCAGCTCGTCTCTGCGGAGGTTGACGAGTTGGTCGGAAAATTGTGATGTGCTTCAGCTGGCTTGAGCCTCCGGAGTCCCGCGCCACTCTTTTGCGGCCCTAGATATTGGGGGGCGATTCTCTTGTCCTGACGGGTTCTCCCCGAGGAAGACGCGGGGTTTGGATTTCCCAAGAGTTGACCCCTGTCTCCGTGGGAGCTCCTGCTCGGTGCGACGGATTTTCCCAGCTCGGTCCTGGCGAGTTTTTCCCATCCCGCCGCCTCGCCAGGAGGAGAAGGATCTCATCTCGCCAGCGTTTTGGTGTGAGGTCTGGAGGCAGCACTTGTGTGAACGCAACTAATTAAGGTGTTAATTGCCTTCCTGGCGGTTCCCCATGTCTTTCCTGAGCAAAAGGCAGGAGTAAGCAGGGGCTGTTCTCAAGGCGTTTCCCTAACAGGTGCTGTTGTTTAAATGGGGACCAGAGATGGAGGGTATTCGGTGTTTTTTTCCCTTTTCTGTCATTCTCTAAGAACCGTGAACGATCGTTGTAAAATTTTCAACACTCTGCGAAGAGCTTTTAATTCAGCCGGGATGTTAAAAGGATTTTCATGCTGCCTGGAAGATTGAATCCTCCAGACTCTCCCTTGCTTTATACCTACGTTCTACCTGAAAGTGATTTTTTTCTTTTTTCCCCCGAGAATCTCAAGTGACGTGTAGTCCGTGCTGCTAGTTCACCTTCTCAATAGACACACAAAATTAAGATTTCCTCCGTAAAACTTTTACTCTCTTTGAGCTGGGGCAGGGAGGGGGATGGGGAGCATGAGGGCACTCGAGCAGCCAGGTTAGAGCGAGCGTGTTCACTGAAAGGAATTAGGGAACTGTCATTTTCTTACAGCAAAACTGTGGAAAAATGCAAAGTGTGGGTGTGGTGCGTACTGGTTGCATTGAAACAATGTAATTTGTCTTTTTTTTTTTCTTTTCCTGACTTTTTATTTTCCAAAATTGTACAGTCTTAGGGGCGGGGGAAAGTAAAAAAGAAAAAAGAAAAAAGAAGTCTTTTCCGTTAATATATTTGCGATTCATCAAAGGATGTGGAATATCCAAATAAACTACTTTTAAAAGCAAGTTTCTCCCCAGGTCCTTTGGGTCAACGTTGGGATCCGTCCTTCAGGAGCTGCAGAGAGGTTTTAGGAGGCGCTTTGGGGTACGTGGAGGCCGGTTGCTGTTCGGGAGCAGCTGGGGATGCCGGTGTCTCCTGCGGAGCCGCTGCAGGTGCCGGGGAAGCGGGGCGGGCAGCGAGTGAACCTCCCTGGAATTTTAGGCGAGAGGTGAAGGGTTATGCCTGACGCGAGGTTTCCCAAAATGATTCTGTCAGCGTACGTCCCGCGGCTTGACGGGAGGGTCAGTAAGCTCCCAGGTATGGAGCAGGGGTTTTTTTTATTGGTATTTTTTTATTCTTTTTGTGGCTGCGACTGCCGGGGGCTCCACGGAGAAACGGTTACGGGCTCGGTTACGCCGTCTCACCTGGAGGAGAAGTTTGCCAGGAAGGCTGAGGCTGTGTAGGAATTCCTCCTGCTGCCTACGCAGACATCCCGGGTTAAAGCTTTCAGCGCTTCTTTTTGCCCATTATATTACCCTAATTCCGCAATTTTTCGAGACCCGAGTTTGACTGTAAAAGTGCCGTCGAATTTAACCCTTCCCCTTTTTCCCGCGTTTGTTTTTTCATCCCGGACTTTCACGATTGTGTGGGCAGAGACAGTCCAGGAGCTAAATTCTCTGCTCGGCAGCTGACTTCCCGCCCTGCTTCACGCACGGCAGCGAGAGCCGAGTTATTCTTCCTGTGTCTCGGCTGCAGTTTCTCTGTGTCGGCTCCCATACCGGGGATTTAGGCTGTTCGCTTCCTAGTGGCGACGCGGAGCTTTGTTAGCGGCAGCCTGAGCTTCGGATGTCTCCAGAGAAAGGCAAAGCATTCACGAAATTTGACTTTCAAGCTGCGATACTTCGTTTTGTGGCTGAACCACGGCAACGTAGAGACCACCGGGAGCTGCTGGTCCCTCAGGATTTCCAGCTCAGGAATGTTTTTGGCACCTGGTCTTTGGGAACACCCACAGCTTCTTACCGGTGCATCGCGCTCCATTCCGTCGTTCATCAGGCACTTCCCTGCTGTATCATCTCATCTTTTCTGCCCCTCTGCCCAAGTTAGTGACTTTATTTGAGTAAGAACTAGTCCAGGAGCAGGCGCTGGTTCATCTTTTTAAAATGGAGCTGAAGAGCCGGGTTTCTACAGCAGGAAGCTCAGTATTCCCGATGCTTAGAGGAGCGGAATTTAAAATTATATTAACAGAGAGAATATTTTTCTTAACTGCTTTTCAAATTGGTATTCATGGAACCTGTCATATTTCTCAGGTAGTTTGGGTTGAGCTGCTGCATGAGCCCCGGGAGATGTTCCTGCGTTTGGAATGGGGATGGAGGGGTGGGAGGGGATCCCGACCCTTCCCTGGGGCTGCAGCACCGGACTCAGCAGAAGCCTCTGCAGCCGTCGTGTCCTCGCATCCCGCCGGGGAGAGTCACGGAGCAAAGCCGGGGCCCAGAACGGCCCGTGGAGGTGGAAACAGCACAGATGGGGGGAAGGAGACTGAGGAGCCGCTGCGGCAGCTGCAAGAGATGAGACTGGTGAGAGATCGGGGAGCGGGCGCAGCGGGGTGACAGTGTGGGACCTGGGCTGGGTGATCGTCCCTTCTCCAGAGCCAGCTGTCACGGTTGGGCCAGTTTGGGGCTTCTTGGGGTTTCTCAGAGCTGCAGCAGGAGCGATGCTCAGCAGGGCCACCCTCTCCTGTGCCTCCGCAGCCTCGTGGCACAGGACACTGGTGGCTTCTGCAGCCTCTCGTCTGTGGCTCTGGCTGCACTTCTGGTCCCTCCTTCAGGGGTTGGGGGTCCCGCTCCCTGCTCTCGCGTGATGCTCTGTCCTGTTCTCATCTGGGACCTGCTTTCCTGGCCCAGATTATTTTGTTTGGCCTTAAAGGATGGGAAGAATTTCAAAGATCCTAGTGGTACCAGTCAGGGAAGTATCAGAAACACCTCCCAGATCAGAAAAATACACATTTTCAAAGGTCAATTCCATAAAAAAAACCCACAAACCCCACAGAAAAATACACCCGGAAAGGAGCCACAAGCTCCTTTCTATCTTTACGTTCAAACGCTTCATTAGTTAAAAATCTCCTCCTGTACCAAAATCCTGCACTTCAGATCCACGTATATGTGGAACAACAGAACTTCTTTGTTGTCAGGACATTTGCAAAGCGAGCTTAAGACGACGAGAGGATTACTTTGCTACTTTCTGCCTCTTTTGGGTTTCCCGTGTGCCTCAACAGATTTATTTAGAAAAGGCACTTTCTGGCCCCCTCTCAGGCCCGTCGCGCTGGCTGAGCGGCTCATCTACTGCACCCGCTTTCTAGCGCTGCGTTAACGCAATCTGCAGAATATGGGAGCCTGCAGAATATGGCAATAACCTGGAAAAACAGCCTGGTTGTAACCACCTCAGGAAAACCAGCTTCCCCAGGGAAGGAGAGGCAGAGGACGGTGTCTGTGTGGGAGATGGTGAACGCAGCTGCTCTGCGTAAGGTGTCGATGAACTTTAATTTAAATACAGAGGAGTTTGGCTGCTGCGCCGAGGAGTGGCAGAAGTTTCCCCTGTGTCCTCCCTGCACCAGAAGTAGTGGTGAAGCAGCTTCATGGGGCTTCTCTCTCTCCGTCGGCTTCGTCCGGTGGATGGACCTACCTGGCAGGGGCAAGAAATCACAGCGAAAACCCAACAGAGCCCGGCTTGCCCAGGGAGCCAGAAACGGGAATTTCCTCCTTTGATCTGTCCAGTAGATCAGACATCGGGGATATTTTACGATGGCACAAAACAACCCAGGGATTCCTGAGGACCATGATTTCGGCTGTGCTGCTGCTGTCGATGTGACTGGAGCATCCCGAACACCCTCTCTGCTGTCCCAAAGGCAGAGAGCGACTCTCGCTGCACGGAAGGACCATCGGCGAAAAGCAAAGGAGCTGGCCTCTGTCTCAGCCTGCGGGACAGGGACTCGTCCTTTTGTGCGGAGTGAACTCAGCCTGTCCCCGGGATAAAGCTAAAAGGCAAAAATAAAAAGGGAAACAGTGGAAGCAACTGAAGGAGGAGCCCC
>NW_009716105.1:0-1088 GCF_000703405.1 Apaloderma vittatum
GGCCGGCCCAGCCCTAACCCACGACACCTGGAGTTAAAGGCTGTCTTCTGAAACAAGTTTAAAATGGAGCTGAAATTCCTGGCTTCCTTTATGCACAGACGAAGCTGCATGTGAGTTTTACTGGAGTGTTGGTTTTCTATGTTCAGAGGCTATATGGTTATAGCAACCTGGCATTGTTAATACAGAATCACAGAATTGTTGAGGCTGGAAAAGACCTCTGGGATCAAGTCCAGCCTATGTCCCAACATCACCACATCAGCCACTAAGTGCCACATCCAGCCTCTCCTCAAACAGCTCCAGGGACAAACAAAAAAGAACAACTGAAAAATACACATAATTTGGAGGCCTCTAAGAGTTAATGAAAGGAAAACCAAAAGAAGTCCTAGTCTTAATGTCTTTGTCTGACTCTGAAGCGAAGTGGGAGAAGTATCCAGACTTGCTCTGTGGAGGGCACACCATAGCGTGCATTTTGTGCTTTCCAGTCCATCAAGGACTAGTTGGGACAGGAGGGGCTGCTTAAGAAAATTACGTTACATTTGATCCCTGTAGGTTTGCTCTGGCTCCCCAGCGAATCCTCACAGTAAATAAGAGGTTCACCTGTGGAGGTGGGTGCTAAGAGCCATGATTTCCCCAAGAAAACTTTTGAAGAGCGCTGCATGTCATCCACTCGCTATGGGGATCATTTTCCAGTTGTTTTCTGGTCCTTGGTTTGCTGTGTGCAGAGGGGAGAATGATTTGAGTGGGAGGGACAGAAATCCTGCAGGAAAAAAGGCAGCCGTGGCACCTGAAAAGGCTTTGGTCGGAAATGGATGAGGAAATGCAGCAGCGGTTTCTGGTGAAAACTGTTCTGAGGGCCGGATCGCCGCTCCCGCTCTCTGCGGGAAGACACGCTCCAGCATCCTTTGGCGGCGGGAAAGCCCTAAGGATGGTACCGCACCCTCCGAGCTGGAGAAAAGGGCAGGGAAATCCCGCTTTTCTCTTTTTTCCGAAGGGCTGGCGGGGCGGGAGGCTGTAAAGGGGAATGTCAGGCGGAGGGCCGGAGGAGGAGATGTAGTAGCTCCAAAGGGAAAATGAGCCGGGCTTTGCTG
>NW_009716106.1:0-3333 GCF_000703405.1 Apaloderma vittatum
CCGCTTGCGAGGGCCGGAGGGGACCCGGTGGGGATGTGGCTCAAAGTCGCTGTCCTCATCAGTGACAGAAGACTCGCAAACCATGTCAAAGAGGGTGGCCTCATCCTCATACTCCTCCACGGGCTCACCCAGCTCCGATGGTTCACTGCAGTAGGAGAAGTCACAGGAGTCACGAGTGCGGGTGCAGTCCAGCTTGGCCTTCCCCGGCCTGCCATGGTAGCGCTCCAGGGGGCTGGCCTGTGCCTCTGAGGGGACGCCCAGCATGCTGGGGCTGTCCGAGTTGAAGCTGCGGCCGGCCTGGGAGCAAACACGCTCCCCGGAAAAAAAGGGGCCAGTGGTAGGCATGGCCGGCGCTACAGCCCCACATGGCTGTCAGGTTGCCGTGGGCCCCCTCGGAGAGCAGGTGCTTGAGGTTGGGGATGAGGCTGCAGATGGTCCCGTGGCTGTGGGCCCAGCTCACCAGCTTGGAGAGGTTTTCAGAGGAGGTGTGAAGGCAGTCCTCCATGGTACAGGATCAACAGTGTCTCGCCACTGGGAAGTCAGATCAAGATGCCATTCAGATCACAGGGTCCTAGCACTCATGGCCGCACGTTGCCGAGTTCATGCTTGCTGCTCGCCTGCAAACAGAGAGCAAAACCCTGCTCTTCAACACTCACAAAGCAAGACAGTGTTTGCATGGGCAAGTGAAACATTTGTAAGTTTGTCATTTCACTCCAATCTCATGTGCTCCAAAACACATTTCTCAAAACAGCATCGGCTTTTAATCAGACTCATTCCTCATTTTGCCTGCAAAAAATCTGCCTCTAAACCCAGAAGAAGGAACACCCCTGCAATACACAACTAGAGTAAGATAAAACAGCTTTTTGAACAAGCGAGTTCAGTATAGTGTCAATGTGATTTGAAGCTTAAATCTCTGACAAAATACAGGTACAGCCCAAAAAGATGGTGATTGTGACTTTATACCTAGGATATGAAAATTAAATAATATCCTAAAACATACAATTCATCTTGAACACTAGGGCAGCAATCAAGCATCAACTCTGACACTCCCTCGTCACCTGATAAAATTTTATGATATTTTACATAACATGCAAATTTCTCAAAAGTATCCAACATCTCCTTTTCAGCTGAATTCCAGAAGCATCAAAATGAAGCACTGAAACCTTAGTTTCAATATGAGGAAAACCCAAACAAGTTCACCCTTTCCTGTGCCACACTCACAGTCTTCAGTTGTCCAAAGGCTTGAGAGAATCTTAAGGGACCTGCATGGCTTGAGTTATAACCTTTCTTTAACTCTGAGAGATAATATTTTGCTTTTTTATCATACTGTCTATTTTCCCAGATGATTATATTCAAGACATACACTTGCCATTTTTATCAAACTATGTAGAAATTTGCAGCACAAGGCATGAGCCGCTGGGGCCAAGGCCATTAATTCTACAATATTTCAGGTCAAACATAAAAATATAAATCCCCTAACACATTTAGCTTTTCCTGCCAGAATCTCCTCCCTGCCCACATTGTACAGCTGCTTTCCAGGCAAGGCCTCATCCCACAAAAGACTGCAAGCCCTCAGCTTTTCAGTACTTCAGCAGCAGGACTTTTTAGGAGACCCTGCAGTTGTCTCTTTCATCTGTGTTTCTCTTATCACCATAAAAAAGACAATGAAATGTAGTGCAAGAGATGCTTCATTTGTTCAAAGTGAATAGAAGGGAAACATGGAAAGTATAAAGTAAATTTAAAGGTTAACCATTCTTTCAGTCAATAAAGAAGAGCAAGGAATTGCAACCTAGCTAAAATTACAGAAATTGTTCACAGGTAACTTCTTGGATTATAGCTCTTTTCCCTGAGTGACTTACAAAGGTATCCGGTATGAAAATTCAAGTCTAAGTAGTAAGCTTCTGATGCTATATAAGCATGGCTGTAAGATACATCTGGAATTAATGGCACTGGGCTTGGTCACTGCTTGACAAACATCAGGACATTGCTGGGGCCGGGGGCCAGGCAGTTGGGGCAGCCCCAGCCACTGGGCCCTGGACTGACAGACCCAGGCTGAGCTGAAATGCAGCTCCCGGGCGATGTGCAGGGAGAGAGTGGGGGTCCCAGGGCAAGCTGGGCAGTGCTATTAAGGCCCATGGGTGCCCTCAGGACCCTGACAAAATATAAGGTTGCAGTGGTAATGCTCAGTTTGTATTTCTTTTGGCCTCTCATATCACCTCAAAGTAATCTGTTACTGTAGGAGATTGCACACAGGAACAGTTGCTGATAATAGTTATTTTGTTACTTTAATTTTGCTTATAATATTCTCTTAGTCCACATACTTCCACATTTAAGCTGCAGTCAATGCCCATTTTCCAGCTATCCAGGCATTTTATTACTAACTACTGCAAGAACAATTTTATTCTTCATCACAGCCAAATAAAATGTAGTTAGTCAAATGTCTGTACAATCCTAAAGCAACGATCACATTGACAAAGACAGCACAAACCAGTTTTCACAGATTCCGCTACTGGGATATGGGACTCCTCCACAGTTCATTTCTGAGGCGGGATATTATCATCCCCTACTAAAAAGATCCTCAAGGACTGTGGCTGAAATAGATCAAAGTCAACTTTGTGAAGCTGCAGGTAACAGGGACTCTAGAAGTCTGTAAGAAAGCCAGCATTTCACAAATGGATCCCAATGCACAGCCCTCACTCAGTGTCCTCACTATCATTAATACAGAACTGGAGAGTCTCTCTTTGCCTCTGGGTCAAAATCAGAGGGGTTGTCTCCAAGGGAGACCTTAGAGTAGGCATCTATTACTGACTCCCAAATCAAGACAACGAAACCAATGAAGCAATACTTGGATCAATTAAGCAAGCTTGCATCAACTACCCAGACATTTGCTGGAAGAACAACACAGCAGTTCACTTGTCATCCATCAAGTTGCTGGAATGCTTAGAGGACTTCCTTCCTCATACAAATGTTGGATGTGCCATCCAGGGATGGGGTGCTGCTGAATTTGCTGCTCACTAACCAAGCAAATATGTCTGTAATATTTTGGTTAGTGACAGCCTCAGTTGCAGTGATCACAGTAGCATGGAGTTTGAGATACTGCTGAGCACGCTGAAGGTTAGTTCCAAAACAAAGGTTCTAGACTTTAGAGGAGCAAACTTCAGCTCACTCAGGTTTCAGCTTGAAGGGATTCCGCGAGAAGCTTCTATGGAAGATAAAGGAGCTAGTGAGTACTGGGACCTTTTCAAGAACAGTCCTAGATTCGCAAAACCAATTAATCCCCTTTGCTTACTTCCCTTGCTTTTTCAGAATCACAGAACTGTTGAGGCTGGAAAA
>NW_009716107.1:0-15139 GCF_000703405.1 Apaloderma vittatum
TATCACTGCACTAAAGTAATTCTGATCTGGCCTGGGGGTATATTATGATGAGGCTTCACTCTCTGGTATGCTTCCAGACGTTTCCATTTCCTCACTGTCACTTCCTCTCAGCTAAGTTTGCCTGCACTGTTTGCACAGCTGTCAAGTCCACTGGAGATGCCAGGAGACTTGACAGTTGCTCGTGCTGCAACACAACGCTGTCGCCTGGCCCGCGCCCCTGCCAGCCCTGCCACCTCCTTCCAGCACAACACCAGCCACTGACCTGTGCCCTGCAAGAAGGACCCAGCCAAGGAGCAGCCTCATTCCCTGGTAGGGAACAGGAGGAAAAAGAAGAGCTGTCTCTGCACACAGGTTTGTTCCCAGGCACAGTCAGTCCAGGGTTGCTCCCTGCTGGCACACTCATGTCCTCGTCACCCTGCTATCACTCTGACTGGCCTCACCAAAGAATGCAGCCAATAGCTCCCCCATTTGACATGGGCTTGGACACAGAAGAAGAGCACTAGTCTTGTTCTGTACCATCCGTCAGACAACAAGCTGCCATCTCGTACTGTCCTACATGATCTCATGGGTTTGGGATGCCTTCAAGGAAGGGTCTTGACTTCTCGCTGGACTTTTGTGGAGTGCCAGGATCCTTTGCTCTTTAGACAACCATCTGCTTTCTCTCGCAGGCACATGATGACCATGACACGGTGAAAAGCAAGCTGCTTTTCACTGGACCTTGTCGAAAAAGGACACAAGACGCAATAATGAGACCCACCCAAATTTTATCCAGGCCAGTTGATTGATAGGTTCATGGAGCATTGCTGGAACCAGGATTAACAGATCAATCACGTGTCCTGAAGCAAGCTAAGACCAGACTGCAGCAGAAGTGGGCCATAACACAGAGATGGAGCCTCCCAGCTGAACAGACTAGCTGCAAGTCAGCAAACATTACAGTATCAGCCATGAAATAGCCAATACTACTCTACTGGAAAGAAAGATGCCTTCAGTTCTCCAAAACACCAGATCTCTAAACTTGGACGTCTGCATCAACATCATGCTACAAACCCTAGTTTCCCTCATTCTGTTGGAAACTGCAGTTAATCAGAGTTGCCTGCCTGTGGGAAGGAAGGAGACGAGGGATCGATCACACAGCTGCCACTGGTTGTATTATTCAGTTCTACGGTCAGTATCTGTTAGCAGCAAGATTTTCCTCTCTAGAGGTGTCTGGAAATTTTCCAGGATGAAAGCTTCTATCACCTGGCTGGTGCTGTTACCTCCTTGGAAAGACAAGCATGCACCCCTTTGTTGGTGATTTCTGAGGTGACAGCAGCTGTCGGACACTAGCGGAGAAGTGAACATTACAGCTGAAAGAAACTTGCTATTATTCTGTCAGGTAAAACGTCTATGTGGATGCTGAAACATCTCAGGCAAGCAGAGCTTGACTGCTTTGCTATCAGTCAGAGTTAGGAGCTCAGTTTATTACATTTTGTTATTGCAAGGCTGAGTTCATTTTCGGGCCTCTTAATTACAATGAAGTCCGCTTTGGAAATAAAACCTGCAATGGTGTCTGCAAGCACTCACAGAGCAGAGAATTATAGCAGGCAAGCTAAAAAAAGATGTTACAGGCAAACCTTCAGCTGTAAAGGTCTCCAATTTACAGCCAGGCAGGTTACTGCAGGGGCATTCGAACAGAGTCACTCTGTGTTAGGCTGATGAAGACGGGGAGCAGCCGCCCCAGGTAAGAGCCGCAGCAGAGCACGGGCACCACATCACAGCATTTACCATGCTAGTCCTCTGGTGCCACAACCTTTGGACAGCTGGTGGGCAAAACAGGATTGCATTTGAGGGCAGGAGTGTGTCCTGCACATTTGGGGAGAAAAAAAAGAAACGACCAGGAGAATTGAAGAGGTAACAAGGTGAGGAATTTGTGTGCATTATAGATAGGTTCTCATAGGCAGCTATAAACTTGGTAAATGCATTATGTTTTGGGGATTAATGAGGTGAGATGCTTGCAATTGAGAATCCATGCTAGGCAAGGCTTTCTGCCAGCAAAAACTCTGCAAACTCTACGGAAAACATGCAGGCAGCTGGGGGCATGTGTAAACATATGAAGAGGATCAACAGTCCCCAGCAGTGTACAGGAAAGTTCAATATAGGAAGGAGTGGTGGGCTATGTTTTTAACTAGTAAGAAGGCTGCAGAGTACAGCCATCACTAGAAGCACAAGTATTAGACATTTCATCTGTCTAGCAGGAGAGTGACACCATCTTTTCTGCACGGGCACTACTGTGGGACAACAAAGGACTCACGCTTTAGGTGGCTGACAGTTTGCTCCAGCCATAGCCCCTCTGCCTCCAAGAGCACAGACCAGGTGTACAAACCCTTTGTAAGAAAATTCAGGTCCCTCCTACCCGAGATAAGGAAGAACCTCCCTAACACTGCAGCTGGGGATCTGCCATTCAAAAGGAAAGTTCTGCAATTTTAAGCCTCATTGAAAGGCAGAGTGCAGGCCCAGCAGCATGACAGCCACACCAGTTTGGCAGTGCAAACCAAGTAGCACATACAAAATCAACACTGGCACACTTCAAGGCTTTTCTATCTCCTAAGGACTCAGCACCACCAGGCCTCCCCCATTTCACTGAGGGCAGCAGCTCTCAGCAGTCTAGGTAGGTCTGGTGCCGCCAACATCCACCAAATTCTTCCCAGACCTTATCAAGGAGACATGAGGACTGGCATCCCACTACAGTTTGACAGCAGACAGATTTAACAGTGACAGTGTGGGGTAAAGTGTTACTGGAAAATTTTAACATTTGCAACACATCTCCACTGAAAAATCACAAGAAGCCCTGGTGCTGTTTGTTTCTTCACATAGAAAAAAAAGATACAGAGAAGGAGACAAAATGTGTGTGGTCTCAGGCAGACCAGCCCTGGCTATGCAGAATAATTTACTGCTATGGGGCCTCTTCTCCAGCATTTTCCTGTCTGTATATGTGTGCCCCAAACAGCGATGCTCTTACCATTGCCACTCATAAGCCAGATCAAAAAATGTCTGTTAGGAGCTTTTCTTGATATTCCACCTACATTTCTTTCCCGAAGCTTTATCACATCACTACTACTTATATACCTCCTGCTACCCTTTTGAGCAGCTCCTTTCCCTGAAGTTCACACCCTTCAAATTACAGGAAGACAGTTAGGTTTCCCCTCTTAATTACCATTACCTCTGATAAACTTACTTAGTTGCTTTAATCTTTCCTCATACCTCAGCTCCCCTCCAGCACCCTAATTGTTGTTATTCTTTGAACTCCTCCTAACTTGCCTGCTTCTGTGACTATGAGATGTCTGGAGCTGAGCACGGAGGTTTGGGTGGGATCTGCCCAAAGCTTCATGCTAATTTCATCATTAGCAAGATTAGGTGTCTCTGACAGCACGCGGGTGTTTGTTCATTTGCACGTCTCATTGCTTGTAGCTCGGCCGCCCTCCCGCCACCGCCTGCAGTTTCCTACTCCTGCTATCATTTGTTGGTTTTATTTAACCAAGGGATTAAAAGCTTTCAGGACGGTAATTACAATGATCATTTGAGTGCCGGCTCTGAAGCCTGACGGCACGCCAGACGTCCTCCAGTTCTGCATGGCATGTCCTCTGGCATGGGCAGTGCCTGCAGGGACGGGTCAGACAGCGCTCCCGCACTCGCAGCTTCTGCAAGCCATCTCCACCGGTGGCAACCTGAACCCAGAGCAAATATGCATGGCTCCAATGCCATGCCCACAAGGCAGGAGAGCCTCAGGGGGCCTGCTGCAGGAACTTGGTGTCCTCTGAAACTTAAGGCACTGCCTTGACATAACCGGCCCTGCTGAGAAAGACTGCCTGGGCACACGTCTGATAGCACTGCTCACAATCACAGATGGAATCTAGGGCAGGAAAGGCAGCTAGCAGTGCTCCGAAGTGGCAACTGCAATCTTTTATTGTCAAGGAATAGGCAGCATAAAAGCCACCCACGCATGGCTGTAGAGTCACATTAGCTCTCACATACTAAACCAGAATGAGAAGAGCACCTGGTGATAAATGACCACAGTATCAAACGATAGCCCTGTCACTGAACCACTTGTACCCACAGCATGGGCTGGGAAGTGTCCTACAGGTCGGACCTACAGGTAGTCTTCTGCATTTTGCCCACTAGTCAGAAACATAAGGATGTCATATATCTTGAATTTGTTAGCTTTCTGCATATGTTCCAGGAGCAAATTTCTGTAAAGTGGAGCTAACGAGTCTTGCCTGGTTTGAGACACAGAGTTGAAAAGCCTTCCACATAAGGAACAGGCAGTATTAATAATATATTAGATTTTTCTGCAATATCGTTCTCATAGTTGAGAACATATGTGACCCTGCACAAGCTTCATCATTTTTCATCTCTGCCTCGGGGGCTTCAGGGTAATTTCAAACTTTCGAAGTCTTCCCCTCCACTTGCTCCAGTTTCTGTTTTTCCTAGAGAGCCGTCTGAATTTCACATCACCTGAGCAGTAGATAAGTAAAAATTGCCTCAGCCGTAAAGGAGAAATCTAGGTTAATTATGTTGATAACTTAACCCCCGGGCTAATCTCTAGTCCATTAAGGTAAGCAGATGGTCAGCTCACTGCAGGGAAGAGGAAGAGAGGACAGAGTAGCAGCTCTCATTCACAACATGCAGGACAAGATACGTCCCCAAGAGGGTGGGCATTCCCAGCCTACTTCCTTCCCCCATGGTCAGGTTTTCTTTGCACCCAAGGCTGGCAAGGCAACCCAGAAGGGAAAGCACAGAGCCACCAGGACATAAACAAAAGCTCACACAAGGTGGGGGTGGTTTTTTTGTAATTCAAGTAATGAGCACACTGGCATAGATTGAAAACAAGGAGGGGTAGTGAAAGGGAGACGGGTAGTGAACATGGGGTCTTGCAGGCTAGCATACCAGAAAGGCGGTGCTTAAACAATATATACGTAAGAAATGACACAATGTGTCATCACATGAATGGAGGAGAAGCGTTTACCAAGTAGTCTGATCAAAGCAGACACTGAAAGCCCTCCCAGGAACACAACTTTGTGGGCCACATCCCTCCCAAGGTGACAGTGAGGTAGGATCCTGTGGTCAGTGCACAGGGCTGAAGAGGTGTCCCAGCTCCTGTCCCCAATTCTTTCAGTGATTAATGGATCAAGCAGGAGCAAGACATTTGGTCTCTGTTTCTCTATCTGTAAAGAAGTCCTTCTACACCTTGCAGGAGGATTTTGTAAAGCTTAAATGCCTATAAAAGTGCTTTTTGACCCTCAGATGAAAAGGGACAGTGACACCTCACATCTCTGTTAGCAGTCGTCCCATTTCTTCAGTAGAGAGAGAGGAATGCCAGAAACTGTTCTGCCTTCCTAAGAGCTCCCTGGGTTCCACTGACATTGCAGAAGACTCTTCATTTGTTCTCCTCCAGAAAAAAAAACAAATCCCAGAAAGAAAATAGATGAATATAGGTTTAAGTGCAAATAACTGCAGTGTATAGAAAAGACTCTATGAACTACCCATTTTGGGAATCATTTCTCAGGGTAAAACCACCTCATCACAACTTAATCCTCCAACCATTGCGTCAAGTGACTTCTCAGAACACTGGTACTCTGCAGACCATTCGCTAGGACACCAAAGGCGTCCACGGCATGGGAATATTCAACTTTATAAGGAAATAAGAAATTGGGAGCTTCAGATTAACTATTATTTTTAAATATATAGTTCAAGACCAGTGGTCATATTGCAATGTTGCATTGTGATATTTGAGATCCCTGTGTGAACTCCTCACAGGATCAAACCACAACATAACTGTTGGGTTGCCAGTAGAAGACTAGCATGCAATGTGTACATTAAACAGCATGAGCAGCCTTCCCTTAAATGTGCACTTGGAGGTGAGCTGCACTGTGAGAAAAGCAGGGGTTATAAGAAAAAGATGACATCAGTGAAGCCACCATTCACCTGGTATATCGCAGGCAGCGGCAAACCCTAAGCATATGTATTGGGTTTGCCTGGCAAGATTTCGGTGGCGAGGAGAGGTTGTAGAGGTGGCTTCTGCAAGAAGCTGCTAGAAGTTGGCTCTGTCAGACTCAAGGGAAATGCCAGCCGGCTCCAAAGAGGGACTCGCTGCTGGCCAAGACTGAGCCTATCAGTAAAATGATAGGAGAGGAATGCCTCTGTGAAAACATATTTAAGAAACAGGGAAAAAGAACTGTGCCACAACAGCTGGCACAGAGATGGAGGAGTGAGAATCTGTGAAGGTGCCAAGGTCAGTGAAGAAGGAGGGAGGGGAGGATGTGCTCCAGCTGCCAGAGTAGAGTCCCCCATGGTGAAGACCATGGTGAAGCGGATTTTTCCCCTGCAGCCCATGGCCGGGGTGTAGATGTCCACCACGGGGTGGAGGACTCCACGCTGTGTGGGTGGATGCCTGAAGGAGGCTGTAGCCCGCGGGAAGCCCCCATCAGAGCAGGTCGCTGCCACAGCCTGTAGCCCGTGGAAGAGTGAATGCCCACACTGGAGCAGGTTGGCTGGTGGGACTTTTGTGATGCTGCGGGGGAATCACGCTGGAGCAGTTTCCCCTGAAAGACTGCACCTCAGAGTCATGAGGGGCAGATTGCCCCTCGTGGGGTGTCTCAGGTTGGGCAGTTTGTGATGAGTTGTGCCTGTGCCTTAGTTCTTTTTTCCTGTCTCTTAAATATGTTTTCACAGAGTTGTTTCTCTCCTATCACTTTACTGATAGGCTCAGCCTTGGCCAGCAGCAGGTCCCTCTTTGGAGCCGGGTGGCAGTGGCTCTGTCAGACTCAGGAAGCTTCTAGCAGCTTCTTGCAGAAGCCACCCTACAGCCCCATCCCCGCCGCCGAAACCCAGCCAGGCCAACTCAATATAGCACCCTTTGAGCGGATAAAAATGTATGACTGTGGTTAGCATGCAGAGATGCAAGGTGCATTAGTTCATATGGACTGCACTGAAGCAGTCTCAAGACTTTGAGACCAGCAACGACTTGCATCCACCACCTCAGATACAAAGTCAAGGGAGCTTCTTTCTGCCTGCAATATACCATGCAGGCATTGTCCTCATCACCTACCTGTAAAAGCATATAAATACTCCACTTCTTATCTTTCCTTTTATGCCTTTTCTGCACCACAGGTTCTTTTAGGAGGCAAGGACAGATGATGCTAAGCAACACCTCAATACCAATAACATACACACAGAGGGATGGCTCACAAAAGGAACTGTTGCTTCCCTGAGGAAACTGCACACTGCTTCACCTCCCAGGAGAGCCCTCTGGGCAGTCATCCTTTCTCCACTACACTTCATGGGAGCAGCAAAAAAAGTGCAGCTTCTGCCAGAAAAATTACTGCTACTGAAGGACCCCTTTTCACTGCTGAGACCTGCTGCCTCTGCGTACACCCAGCTCTGCTCACCCAGATACATTTTAATGGCTCCTTATTCCTTCTGGTACTGTGCAACCAACTGAGCTGTTCCCTCTTCTGGTTCAAAGTTCAACATTAATAAAACACATCTTAAAATAATGCCTATAACCAGCAGCACCAGCCCCTTGTACAATACTGTTGGCTTACACCCTGGTATGAGGAACCAGGGATCTCCGACCAAGGTGGCTGGCCATCTCCTTCCCCACCATCTGGGCCAGCACACCAACTCCTGCAGCCTGAGTGACCCCAGGCACTTGCTGTGCCCTCACTTTTGTGGGTACACAGATATCATAACCTCAGTGTCACTGACAGACATTTAAACCACAGGTCCAGATGCACCTAGGAAACATCAAGGAAAAAATAGCAGCACTCAATCTGCTAAAACTGGCATTACCAGTGGTGGGGCAAGAGTATGAAAGATGTCTTCTGGCATCTTGGAGCTCTGCATGTGTTGGTGGCACAAAGGCACTAAATCTGCCTCGGTGGCTGGGTGACACTAGCAGCACTGTGCCCCGACCACTCTGCACTAAGCCTTGCTGCCCCATTTTGCACTCCATGTGGAGAGACTGCCATCAGCACTGGAAAAAACAGGGAGGTGTTTTAAGTCACAAGGAAACACGTGGCAGTGGTAGGCATGTCACAACGGTAGCAGGTGTTGGAAATGACGCATGAGAAGGAAGAAATTTGTCTCCCTCCTCAAAATATATGGTCTTGCAAAAAGGCATGGGAAAGATCAATTTCTGCTTCAATTCGAGGGAGTTAGACTGATAACAAGCAAGTAAAGGATGTAGAACTTCTTCCCACACGCACATCAACATGAAGCACGTTGTTTGTCAGCCAATGCCAGAGAAAAAACAAGCACTGGTCTGCTCAGCCCCTAGTGCCATTCCCTCGCACCTCAGCATGGCATGAGAAAAAGATGCTAAGACCAGAAGCAGAAATCCAGCTCTAACACTCCACAAAGCCCCAAGCTGGGCAGGTAGTGACACTGTAGGGCCCTGAGGAGGAGCAGGAAGACATCACGTTTCAGCGAGGCTTTCCTCTCCTGAGTCACTCAAAGAAGTAGCCCTGCTTGAGAGTCAGTCCAGCCCTGCCTAGTGATAATTTCTAATCCAGCATCTGAAAGATTACAGGAAGTTAAAGGAGACAGATGGTGTTGCAAAGATGGAGAAGTCTTATTGCTTGGGTGCAGTCTGTACCTCCCGAGGTTATAGTCAGGATTTCAGAAAGCTCCACCCTCTGTGTAAGCCACCACTGGCCCAGGGTCGAACAGACTCACTGCACCAGCAAGATGCTGGCTCAGTGCAGGAACAGCAGAGGCTGCTGGCAGGGGGATCCCTCCTCTGCACAGCCTCCCAGGGCTTTTGGTTTGGGACTAGATGGGAATGAGGATATTTTACATCCATCCAGTGCTTTGCAGATGCACAAGCCCAACTCCCGTTAATCTGCACACCGCCTCCCCGCACCGCAAGCAACTGGTTACTCTTCTTGATTTTACCTGCCAGAAAATGAGGCATCAAAGGTTCACAGCAAGTCCGCAGCAGAGCCTGGGACAAAGTGATGAGGGGAGGCTGCCCCTCGCTCCCTGCGACCCATTCTGCTCCCCTCCAGGAGGGCCTGTCTCCATTCTGCTCTGCCCCTGCCTTCAGCCCAGCCTAGGGACAGCCAGTCACAAGGGGGAAGGGGATGTGCCAGCTAGCATCAGCCTTGTTCCCAGAGGGGCTGCAAAAGAAGCATGCTTTGGCCTTTCGATTTTTACAAATTTGCAACAGTCTGGGGCTTTGGTGAAAATCTATGTACAGACGGGTTTTCCACATCTGCTTTCTTAATTCTTTTTGAGACACATTAGAAATACTAGGTCTCGGCTTCCTAATTTTTCCCAAAGACATCTCCAGTGAGCTAAATGAAATAGTCACATCACAACCAACAGAACTGAAGCCCGAGTCAGAAATATGGAAAAACCACTGAAAAACTCACCCTCTGCTCTACATTAGCAGTTATTTAAAGCTGTTTCCTGACAAATGCCTGTGAGAAAAACTGTTTTCCTGAAAGCCAATGCAGTATTCAGACAAGGACAAAGAAACTTCATGATACATCTTCTCAATCTTCTCAGAAGCCCTCTGGGAAAGCCTGGGAGACAGCTTCCTGATATTTCAAAAGAACCAAAACATACTCCAGAGGATTTCAGACACCCATGGATAACAGCACAGTCATCAGCAGCACTGCGGTAACCTCCACAAACCAGCAATGGATCAGTGAAACATGCAGAAGTCTGACAAAAGAAACATCTCTGCTTTTAATGGCAGCATATTTTTCTTTTTATGGGACACCTTTAAAACAAGACAAAGTGAACAAACCTGAGCCACAGCACTTAGTTCTACTCTTGGCTCTCTCCAGGCTGCGCAAACCTTGGCAGAACCTTTCCCTTTCCTATCCCCTTACCTTGACTGCTGCCAAACAAGAACCCTGGGGACATTTTTGTGGCCTACAGATTAAAACATATTTTGACAAGCCCAAGAGGAGTAAGAGACACCTCCTAATTTCACACTGGCATAGCCAGGACACAGGTTCTCCTTCCTGCCAACACCATGATGCTGCCAGTCCTGTCCAGGACAGGGGCGGCACAGGCTTCTTGCACAATTCCAAGCAGCTGCAAACTGAACATGCACACATGCCCTTGATTTAATAAACAGAAAGCTCACACAGTGCTCCCTCCCACCTTTAAAAAAAAAAAAAAATCCAACAAAGAAACTCCCACCAAAACAAAACACCTAAAGCTCAGTGGACCAAAAACCAAGTGGTGAAACTGAGCATGGTCTGAAGGCAGACAGCACTATATACCTCTGTCTTCTGCCTCAGTGGAATGTGCTGGGGGCGTTATTTACAGCAGAGGCATTGTTGCACACCAGTTACTCTTTCTCTGGGAGCTGTGGAGGCTGCAGGAATAATGAGATAATTATCCCCATTATTCTCAGCAACGGTGGGAATGAGATCGCCTTTTGTCCCATGTTCCAGACCACAACAGCTCGGTCAGTTTTGTTCTCCCAGCACAGCCACCTTTGCGGAGAACCCCAGGAGATTTCAGCTGAGGCAGCACTTGGTTGCACATGCAGGAGTACGAAGACCGCAACAAACCCCAGATATTCCCACACAGCAGAAATCCTCCCCCTGAGAAATTTCAGCCTACAGAGAGCCCAGCATGTCCCTGCTCACCTCAAAACACACACTGTGCCCTACTTGGGTGCGGATAGTCGGGAAATGCAGACAGCAGATGGGAGGGAATTAAACTCAGATTGAGGAGAGACTCAGGCACCCCAGAATTGAGACTTATTCCTGGCAACGCATAGCTGAAAAGCACTTAGATATCAACAGTCCTTGTTAATTCACCAGAGGGTATTATCCAAGCTTGTTATAAGATTGATGTTCACTGCGGTACAATCGTTAACAGTTAACCCTCAGTACTTGGCCTGGATAGGGATGCAAAAATCTAGTAGCCAGAAGTTGTTTCTCTTCCTCACTTGATCATTTTGCTGATCCCTTGGCCTGAGCATAATGATCAGATTAGAACATTGCCTGTTTGTTGTGGTCGTTGGGGTTTATTTGACTGCTTAGATTCCTTAAACTAGATTCACACTTCTCTCGACCACTTGTCACCACTGCAAGAAGCCTTAATTAGAGCCTATGAGAAGCTGCATGATCTGTGGTGGCACAAAAACAGCATCATGGAGAAGCAGCAACTCTAGAAGAAGGCTTGAAACAGGAGCTTGGCAGAGCAGCCACCCTCCCCTGATGGCCTAACACATGCAATTGCTCTACACGCATTCAGGCAGTTGAGAGACTGCTGGAAAGTGAGAGAAAGGTAGTGCTGTCACCTAACCTGACAGCAAAAATTCAGCTCAAAGTCCTTAATGCAAAGTTACATGCTGCACTGCCCTACCTGTGGGTGGGCTAGAGGAGCCCTTCCACCCTAATGCTTTTCATGGTCTTCTACTTCAGGGAAGACACAGGTTTGCAGGCTTCATAGACAGCCAAGCAACCATGGTTAGGTAACACCTTTCCACAATATTCCTTTCATTTCAGCAAGCACCGCAAGCAGAACTCCTCTCTGCTTTTGTACAGCCAAAAACTCAACAGCAGCAGCTACACCTTGCATCTGGCACCCCTCGCTGCTGCTAGGTTATTTGCAAGGGATCTCCACCCTTTTTCTCCATCACCACATCTTCTGACTTTCATAGAATCGGTTAGTTTGGAAAAGATCTTTAAGACCACCAAGCCCAACTGTTAAACTAGCACTGCCAGTTCCACCACTCCATGCCATGTTCACCACCTGTGGGGCTCAGAGGAGCCTCTGCAGGCCTGATGGCCACGTGGGGACAAGCACAACAGAGCTGGTCATCACGGGGCTAGATACACAACAGTTGCATTTACGGAAGTGGTGCCTGTGACTCGTCGGAACTATTTCAGCTGGAAAACAAAAAGGCTCTTTCTTCCTACCACCCCTTGCCTTGTTTTTAAACGGGCTCCAGGCACATGAGAATGATGCTAGCTTTGCACGCAGCTGTAGTGCCCGTGCCCTGTAACACCAGCAGCAGGAAAACTGCTCACTACGGGACCTTATCTATGAGAGCAGAAACTCCATTTACAGCCTCAGCTGCCTGGAAGGGGCAAATTCCTCAAGAGCTCCTGCCTGCTCTCTGGGGAAAGCTGCCAGCCACCACGGTCCTGCATGATCCATTACTGGGGCAGCAGAGAAAGGGAAGTGAATGGTAGTGAAGGGGAAGCAGAACCCAAATATTTCTGGCAAATAATGAATACAAGCAGAACAAACAGATAAAGCATAAAGACAATGAACGGGAAATTAATTTTGAAAGAAAAGGCACATCTACTAGCATCAAATTATTCCCCCCAGCACACCCAAGTTTTCCTGTATCTCTCCTCCAAAATAATTCAAGAAGGAGAAAAAAAAAAAAAAAATCACATCCTTATATATATCTCTCCAGGTGGTAATTAGTTCACGAAGGAAAGAGGCATGGAAGTTATGGATACCAGGGTTGAAACAGGAGTTGAAACTCAGAGCTTTTGTTTCCATTCCACTTTTCCCCTTCTTTCTGTCAGCATCCACTGCCTAGGTAAAGCAACAGCCCTCAGGTTCCCCCCTCCTCGCCTGCCTTTTGTCACTCTTTCAAACTAGGTGAGAGTTGTCAGCCTTCCAGCTTGATCCCGTCAGGAAAATCCAGCCTCCGTGCCAGAAAAAGGTTGGCTGGGACATCTCTTCCCCTCTGAAACCCTCTGCCACCCCAGTCCACAGCCACGCTAGCCGTACGAAGCCAGGCTGCTCATCTTTTCCTGGCACAACCCTCTCCGCATATTTCATAAGGAGATTGTTGTTTTCTTGTGGGTTACACATTTAAGAACATTATATTTGGAGCATGGATAGAAAGGATCTATTTAACCAGATCTTTTATTCCCTCTCTCACCCACACGTATACACTTGCTGCTCTCCCACAGCCAGCTCTATGTGCACACACACACACAAACACACCATGTCTGCCTTTTGGCTGCCTCCATCACACTAGGTTTAATTAAACACCCCGGAGGCTTGTTTCTAAACCCAGATTATTGATAGATTTTTTTTAAAATTTTTTTTTTAATGCCCTGACTGCTGCATTCAGAACTAAATGAGGTGAACAAAAAGATTCAAATGGGAGAGAGGGCAGGAGGGGGGAAGCACAGTAGCGCTCAGGACTGAGCAGCACAAGGGCACAGGCTGCACTTGGAGCAGGGTGCAAGAAAACGTGGCAGCAGTCCCTGAGGAGTCTGATCCCTGCCATGGACTGTGAGCATCCTGCCAGCCCTTGGCATGAATCGCATCCCAGTCACTAGGAAGGAGATTGGAAGGGATCATCAGGGCCATCAAACGCACCACTATGCAATTGCTTGCAGCCTGGCAACGGACATTTCAATACAAAAAGGTCTCACAAAGCCTAAACTTCACCCTCCTCCCAATGCCCTGTGCCCCTGACAGTAGAAGACCTAAAGCTGTATCTACAGAGCACCCAGGGACAGGAAGGTTAGGCTCCACTAACACTGTAAATCTCTGCTGTGCGTCTTCACCATCAGGAGGAATTTATTGGACAAAGATGGCCCAAAGGACAGAGAAATGGAAGAAACCCAACCAGCTTAGAGCAGATCCTGCCATGCTAATCAGAGGGCTAAATGCCCTCCTGACCCTCCAGATGACCAACAGTCTGAAACATGAGATTAAAGCATGTGCAAAAAAGGCTAAGGGTTTGAGTGCTGTCCAGGTAAATTGAGAAAGCCTAGAAGGAAATCCCTCCAGGGATGCCAGCACTCAGGCTGGAAAGATCCTTTCATCTCCAGTTGGTGCAGGCTTTCCTGCCTCACTGAGGCTCTGGTTTCCAAGACACCTAGAGCAAATGACACCGTGAGATGAATTGGGTGTATTATTTGCTCCAGAAACCTGCCCAGGATTTATGCTGGCTGCTCATCTTAATGCTGGATCCAAATCCAATACCCCTACTCTTGCCAACACCGAAACAAGGGAAAGGTTTTACTTTGTTGAGAAAGCAGGAACGAGAAACCACGATAAATCACGTGCCACTCCTGCACGTCTCTGGGAGAGCTCACATCATCCCCACAAAGACACAAAGGAGCAAGGATACTGTGGTAGGGGAGAAAGAGAGAAGCTCCAGTCTAATTCTGCAGTGCTGGCTATTAGTCTAGCAGGAAAAGCACTTCATTCTTATACAGCAGCAGCTGCTGCTGCACAGGCCAGAGGGCAAGTAGGGAAGAAGCTGCAGCTTAGAGCAGTCAAGCCGATGTGCAATGAGCATCAGTAGTGTGAATGCCGCACACGGAAGGAGACTGCCAGGGGTCTGCCCCTGCTTTGCCCACCCTGTGACTCCACAAGTTTGCCTAAACACACCCCCCTCAGCTTGCAGCATACTCGACCTACCTCTTGGGTTTCTTGCCAGGCTTAACTCAGCATCTGCAATGGCCCATGTTGAAAAGCGCTGTCTAAAACGGTGCAAAGCACTGCATGCACTGGTTTCTGACAACACTTGCCGACTGTTTTACTGCATTGCAAGGCAGACAAAGGCTGCCACACACAGCATTGAGACTCAGGCTCAGGCCAGCCCAGCACCAACAGCAACAAAAGTCCCATGCCTCAGTTAACGCTGGTTTTAGCGACAAAGCATGAACTCTAGTTTATCCTCTGGCTAGGGAAATGCAGAAGTCTCTCACACCAGACCACACCTTATCCTCAGGCAGCTGCCTTGTCCCTCCCACTCCTCCACCGAACATGCCTCTGATATGCAAAGTTTTACACCTTGAAAATGGCTTCATTGAGATGGCTTCATTGAGAACAGGCACAAGTCAGAAGCAGCATCGACACATGGCATGGGCTGATCAGCGCCTGCGGGACCCGTGCTGAGGCCAGAGGGAGCATGTCATCTTACCCCTCAAAGGAGGGCAGAGGATCTCTCATTGCCATCAGGGCTGCCCAGGGGATTAGGCCACAGTTGTTCATCTTTGATGAGAGAGAAGGAAGGCATGTGAGCCCAGCACAGTGCACAGGGTACTCTCTGTCAATCAAAGGACTGAAAGTTACAGCATTCAAGGACAGAAAATGCCTCAGAAGAGCTGAGCTATAACTGGTAACTACAAAACTCGGCAGCATTCCT
>NW_009716107.1:15170-26206 GCF_000703405.1 Apaloderma vittatum
TCGTACAAGCTCAGAGAGACCTTAAGCTCTACACACATGCCCCCATCCCAAATACTCAAGGCATCTCCAAGTAGCAGAACTAAAGCCAAGATTCCTGCAACCTGCTGAGTTTGGTTTTCTTATGCCTAATAATCTTCCTAAAGTCACATTACAGACCTCCTTTCCCACTGTAGTGATATTAATTTATATGTTTTGATTAATTCTGGCAAATACAGTATTTTGGAAACTCCTCTCAAACAGACCATCGAGGTACAAAGCTATAAGGGTGAAGTAGACTGTGCAGCTTCACAGTCCTTCCCTCCCAGCAAAACCGGGCTAAAGATGGATCCTGTAAGTGCACTGCATAGTTACTGCAGCAAGAAAAACCCAAGAGCCTCAAATCCTGTCTTAAACTCCCTGTTTGGGCTAAACAGCCTTTTCCATTCTTGGCTTCATTTAGGCAATAGATTTTTCAGGACATTTAAATACTTTAAACATTTGAAGTGAAATATGTAAGAGATTAGTGGTGTCCCCTTCTTTACCTGACTTAACTCCTGAACCTTCCTGCCCACCCCAGGACACACATGACCATTAGGAGGTAGGAGCTCAGGCAAGAATGAAAGCACTGCAGTGGCATGCAAAGGTACTGCTCCGCACCAAAACCCCGAGTACAAGCCTAGGTGTAGGCTGAGGCTGGTACCCTGGCTGTAATGGCAACTGTTTCACGGAGCAAGTCCACACCATCAGGCTCATTCTTAGCCATGGCCTTCACCACATTCCTCCTCCTCAGTCACACTGAGGTTGTGCTGGTTCACCCCTGCAGCCAGGGATCAGCTCCCATGATGGGTAAACAAAACATGCATGCTTAAGCTTCTTGCAATGCAGTCCTGGGCCCTGGCAAAAGGATGAGCTGAGATTCAGGGTCTAAGTGTCACTAATGCCTTGGTAAACACCCAAGTGCTCCAGGAGGGCCAGTAACCCATCAGGTAAGCCTGATGCCACACCTCCACACTGCCCAGCAGCCACTCCTCGATGCCCAGACACTTTGCACACCCCACCAGTTTTCAGCAAGGCAAAAACCCAAAGAACAGGGGCATAAGGAGCTGAAGGTCAGAGCTAAACACACTCATGCCTGACACCACGGTAAGGCAAAGAGTAACCCTGCGTCATGGCACAAAGACACTGCTCCACAGGGCATCAGTGGGAAGAAAGTGGCAATCTCCTGGTGGGGAGAAGGAGCTTCAGCCCAAAACCCCACACTGTCCTTCTCCCCTCTGGGGGTCAGGCACCACAACCCAGTCGCTCTGTAAGCATCAGAGCTGGAGGTGAAGGCAAAGATCAGAAACTATTTCAGGTTTCGTGACCCCATCTCCACCAAATAGGATTGCCAGACACAATCCAATTGGCTGACGTGGGTCACAGGGCTGAAAATAGTTTTGTACTCTTGCCCTCTTAGCCGGTAAATAGCTTTCAGCCCCTGAAAGTGCTGAGCTGCACTATGCATTGGTGGAAACAGCTTGCACAAAAGTGAGACGGCTCGAGGAGGGGGAAGGGGAAACCTGGGTACCGGGTGAAATGCTGCTGCAGCATATTCAGTTCAGAAGGACATCCTGAAAAGAGCCAGTAGAAAAAAAAGAAAAAAAGAAATCAGAAGAAAACACAGGAAATTAGTTTGAAGTTGCAAACCACTTAAAGTTTCATTTATGATTTATATTTAGGCACATCTCATACAAAGTTTGTGTGGTTGATGTGGGACTAGGAACATAGGAAGCAGCATAGGTCAGAATCTATTACCACACAGAGCCTGGCCCTCATTGTATAATCCCCTTCACAGACAGGTCGAGACTCATCTTAAAGACCGTATGGGCGCTTTGCTCCTGTTACACAGCTTGGAAACTTCTCCCCAAACTTCTCTGACCCAACAGTTCAAAATTTTGCTTTAATTCCCAGACGAGATTACGACAGGTGATTTTTAGGAGCCTGTACTCTTCCCAGCACTTTCCCTTAGCCTTAAAATGCTCTTCTCCCCATCACACTGTTTACCTGCTGACATATTTACAGAGCACTCTCATACTCCCCCTAGCATTTTCCTCAGGCTAAACAGTCCAAGCTCTTCTAATCTCCTCTCGTAGGGCAAGCTGTCCACTGCCTCATCATCCCAAGCGGCACCTGCCTCAGCACAAGCACAGCAAGATGAGCTAAGAGCAGCTCCCTCTGCCCAACGGAGGAGGCAAGGTTCTGTGAGGTGGTGGTGGTGTTGACTGTTTTGTGGTTGATTTTTAAACAAACTTTCTCCCTTTGAGTTTCAGTCACTAGATTCTTCAATGTCAGCAGTTCAGGCTTCCCTAGTCCCTGGGGAGCTACATTCTTTAAAACCTTTAAAAGCTCCCCATGCTCAGCTATCAGGACAGCCCCACCTACAGCCAAACCCAATGCCTGTCCCCACCATAGGCATTGAGATGATGGGAAGGAGGGGATGATGCTGGAACAATTTAAATTTCTGGTCTCTGGCGCAGGCAATTCAAACAGGAACACCATTCGTAGCTGTCAGCTGATGGGGGTGGAGGGGAGGGAAATACATAAAAAAATAAAAAATGCTCACAGCAGTACTGAACAGGAGCCTTTATTCTTACCAGGATGAAGGAGAGAGTGTGGCTCAGCAGGGCTGTCTCCCTCCTGCCCCAGCTCTGGCTAGCACTTACAGGTCACTTATGGCACTCCCTCCCTCCTGCTCCATTTCCATTAGAATGGGATGATGCAACTCGACTTTTACTGCAGTTCGCAGAGAAACACTGCTGTCCAAACTGATGAAACAGCAATTCAGCAGAGGATGCAGGAGGCACTTTGGAGAAGCGGCAGTGACACCAGACAAGCTTTCACCACATTTATCAAAGTGCCTGCAGATTCCATTTCAAGGCGGTAGCGACACTTATAAATAATGAGCAGAGCTCCTCTGCATCTAGAGCATTTTAATAAATAAAAATGTAAAAAAGAAGCCTAAATAGTACAGTTAGTTCCGCTTCTGCAACCTTTTTGGTCTTACAGCAAAATATCTCTCAATGATTTTCTCATTTGCAGTCCCTGAAAGTACAACTCTCCCTGGGTGACGACCCTTTAGCACAGACATGATCTTTCATATACAGAGGCCATGCTGCTACACTGTTACTGACAAATGCAGGGCTTTATGTTGTGTGTGCACACATGTGCTTATGTGTATATGATTTCACTCACCAGCTGCTTGCTCATGTAAGCGACACCCAGGCTTCAGGCACAGAATAAATCAGCCCAGCCCCTGCCCTGCACAATTTAATTTCATATGCATACTCTTTTCCTTCCAACCACTACTAGCTTTGAGAATGGCATTTTTGAGGGTGATCTGTTTCCTATTTCATCATCCAATTTTAAGTCCTCATGAAGAATGACAAAGTCAAGAGCAAGAAAATATTTCCTAAGACCCAGCTCATTCAATATCGCCCCCTTCCTGCCTCACAGCATACCCACTGCCCTGCCCATGAGACAATTTAAAGCACAGATGACAAAACACTTCTCAAACCTTCCAGTACAGGCTCAAAGGGCAACGTGGAGCCCACCCACAGCATCAAAGCAACCTCTCCAATACCACATTTCCTTATGCGCCATTTAAACACAGCCTGACCTAGTAGGACAGCAGCATCACACCACATCTACAAACAGCAGCACAAGAACATGCATGCTGCCCAAACCACATCCCACACTGCAAGGATGCTCTGCCAGAGCACTCGTGTCTCTGGAGGTCCTGCACAGTTCTGGCAATGCCCCCTGTGACCAGGGTTGAACAAGGTGTGCTGCTACAAGCATTGTGCTTTATTCAGCCTTTGCAAGTGTTGGCGAGCAAAGTATGGTTCAGTATCTGTTGCACACCCTGTGGTGCCTGCCCTTTCACGCCCAGCTTGAGTGATGTCCACCGTATGGCATGGTAAGTATGCCCTCTTCACTAATGTGATTCACAGCCTAATTAAACCCCTGCAGAAAAGAAGACTTTTTTTTTACCCTGTGACGTGCTGCATGTTATCTGCACAGACTTGCCAAGATGCAGCAGCTACTGCTGCCACAGCATCCTGTCTGCAAAAAGAGACAGGAGAGTGCTATGGGGAGGGAAACAGCTTCTATGGGAATAATTTACTTCACTGATGAATACTTGGAAGCCCCAGTCTGCAGGAGCTTCCTGGTGTCCCCTCTGGCATGGCAGGCAGCGGGAGCCAGGAGCCAGCCCCACTGCAGCTGCCGCCATAGTCAGGGATTTGCTGGAGAAATACACCTGCTGTGCCAGTGGGATCCCACCTCTCCTTCCCAGGCTGTTCAGATACACGTATCAGTCTAAAATAAGGGGCACTCTTGTACTGAAACCACAAAACCCTGACAAGCATAACCAGTTTGTTTTCCCCTCGCCACTTGCTCAGAAGGGTAGTCACAAGGGAAAAGTGAAAGAGGGCATACAAGCAGTTCCCAGGACCTTTCCTCTTTAGGAGTCCAAAGGGACAGAAAAAACCAACAACTCAAAGAACAGAGCAAATCAGATAAAAATTTCAAAAATTATTTTTAAAAAAAAAAAGTAAGAAAAGAGAAAAATAAATAGCTTGAGTTCCAGTGTCCACGTTTTGTCATGCAGCTTTAGAGTTTGCTCCTCTGGAGAAGGGTTTCCTTTCTTAGTGAGTGTGTCCTGATACATAGAGATGCTATTGAAGGGATGCTCCCTTCCCAGCCATATAGGTAAATTCAAAGTCTTAAGAATTCAGAATGCAGCTGTCAGAAAACACTGGGCTGTTTCCAGGACCGTATTCATGGCTGGATTTAGAGGGTTTTATACAGTTATTGTTGGGTTTGGGACAACATCTGTATTTCCTTTTTTTTTAATTTTGAGTCATCTGAGTGATAACCATGTGTAGATTTGTTCATAAAACTGAAACACAACAAGTTGAACTATCATGACAGTCTCATATCTAAAAACTCTTAATCTGGAAAAGAAATGCTGAAGGTTCTCATAGTAACATTATCTCAGCATTTTACATACCCAAGATCCAGCAAAATAGTCTTTGAAAAAAATACAAATAAATATTCATACCAAAAATACAATCTTCTCTGAGTGCCATAAAGACCTGATAACATTTCCTAAATGTCACAATTTATAAACCTATTCATCTGAGACATTAATGTTACAGTAACACAAGCATCTGTATTTTTCTCTCCCTGAATTCCCCATAACCTCCAATACTAGAAAGAAAAAAATAAGGATTAGCTCAGTTGTGTGTTACCAGTTACATATAACCAGAGCTGCTCAGCTTGAACAAGTTCCACAGGCTTCACCAGCACAAACTCTGTAAGAGTGAGTGCAGCATTTAAAAGCTATCTAGTAAGAAGATCCTCTCCTGCAGAGTTTACACACCCCACAGAAGTACGAAGATTTCAACAGTCTGTTGGCCGCCTTAAAATCATAGATTCACAGAATGTCAGGGGTTGGAAGGGACCTCCAAAGATCATCCAGACCAGCCCTCCTGCCAGAGCAGGATCCCCTAGGGCAGCCACACAGGAACGCATGCAGGCAGGTTTTGAATGTCTCCAGAGAAGGAGACTCCACAACCTCTCTGGGCAGCCTGTGCTAGTGCTCTGTCACCCTCACAGTAAAGAAACTTCTCCTCATGTTGAGGTGGAACTTCCTATGTCCTAACTTAAACCCATTATTCCTTGTTCCATTATTGGGCACCACTGAGCAGAGAATGTCTCCTTCCCCTTGACACCCACCCTTCAGATATTTGTATGCGTTAATAAGGTCCACTCTCGGCCATCTCCTTTCAAGGCTAAACAGCCTAAAGATTTTATACTGAAAATCATCATGGGAGACTGAGAATTCCAGTGGGACTCAAAAACTTGTTTTCCCTTGGGCCCCCTATGTTAATATAAGGTCTGATCCTGCTGGCATTCCCTGGGCACATCCCAGAGGCTGTCAACTATGATAACTCCACTGAAGAACTGAGCATAACAGCACACCAGCCACTATAGCCTCAAAACAGCACCAAGTACTTAGCCTTCCCAAAACAGGCTGCTGCTAACGCCAATTTGTAAACTTTTTTTTTATTATTCAGTTTGTTTTCTGTCCCTTTTTTTCTTCCTCATGGCAAAGATCAAGAAGGGCTCTTCTAATAAAGAAAACATGACTGTAAACTTCTACATACTTAAATCTGACCCTTTCATATTACAAATAATCTCTTGCAAAAGATCAAATTAAAGGTGCCAACCTTCACAACTCCACAGCACCTTCTTCTCAGAGGATAGTAATACCACTCCATTGTAAAGACACACACACATATGAAATATTGCCAAATCAACAACTGGAAATCCCCTCCTCTAGGCTGAGATCAAAGTGGGAGACTCTATCCCAAAAAGAAAGCCTTCCTTACTAGTCACAAAAGCTGAAAGTACAAGGATATTTCCAACACTAATACAAGCAGCCAGAAGCTTGCTTGCAGGAAGAGGAATTATCTCACAGTTAAGCTTGGAAGGTGGCTTGGTACCTCTTCCAGGTACTGCCACAAATTTGCTAAAAGTCTCCACTAACTGTCCAGGTGCTGAAAATATTTCATTGTCCCATTCTCCACCAAGTCAGTGAATGCTAAGACAGCAGCAAGAAGCCCCCACACCTCTGTACGTCTTACTCTCTCCTCTGTTCCTTTACACATGGGCACAGCCAGGCAGTCACAACAGCCTGACCTTGACACAGGGCTGGCTCCACAGCACAAGCATTGGAATAACCAAAGAGCATCACTCAGGCCACCAACACCCAGAGCCTGGGGAATAGGAAATGTTGGATTTCCAGTGCTTCTGTCAGCAATCTGCTCCAAGACTCCACCATCAACCTAAATGACCCTTATAGCGCTTGCTGGATTTGGAGCTACCCTCTCGTCACCACTGCTACCCTGCTGCCAGAGCTGGGGTGGAAGCGAAGAGGTGGGAAGGCAAGACCTCCTTTGCACGCGCTCCACCGCTTGCCTGCTGCAGAGGGGTGTAGCTCACTTTAATGTCTCCATTAGCAAGGGGAGAATAGGACTGCAAGAGATCAGCAAGTGAGAGGGCATGAGCGGAGGACAAATTAGAAGTACTCAGCAGAAAAACCAAGAAAGAGAACAAGAGGTGCAGCTAAATTAAAACTTTAAGAAGCAACCCGAAGCAAGCATTGCCTTTCCTTATCAGCAATTTACCCATACTGACAGAAGAGAAAGGTTTCTCATTCTTGTCTGCTGTGAACTAGCGATTTAACACATTGTAACCGGTTCTAGTGGGCTTTGTTTGCTGCCAGCTTTGGCAGAGGTCTGCCTGGCCTCGTCACTATCCCCACGCTCCAGCTGGCTCTTCCTACAGCAGCAGAGAGGGAAGCCAGCTCTGCTGTTGCCCCTTTGGTGGCTGCTTTGCAGAATGTAAATGTCATCGGTGTGACACTATTTGGGTAAAAACACAAACACACTAGGAGTTCCTTACTGCTACCCAGAGAGGGGAAAAAGGGAAAAAAAGGAAAACTGTTGAGAAATGCAGCATGTACAGTCACCTTGGCACATCAAAACATGAGGAACTCCTTTGTGGCTTTCAAGCTGGAACTCCTTGTGCCACTAAGAGCTCCCGGAACCTAAAGGCACCAGCTGAAGTAACAAAGTTCTCCCACACCTCCCTGGGGAGACGAGCTTCCCCATGGTGGAGACCAACCCATCGCGACACCTGCACCAGCATCATCTGGACAGTAAACTCAAAAAAAATTAGCAGAAGGGGCTGTTAGCAGTAATGAGACTCCAGTACTTCAAACCAGCTCACTGCAGAGTCCCACTTGCAACAAGCTCAGCACAGTGAGATGGGGCAGGAGGGATTTGGTTTGCACAGTCTCAAAGGTCCCAGGGCAGGGGGTTAGATGTTGCTCCTGCCTTTATGCTGAAATTTTAGACATAGGGAGGCACAGCTGCATGTCTGGAAACAAATGCCAATACAGAAGGCTACCTGCATAGCAGGATATTTTTTTTAAAAAAAAAGAAGAAAATATCAGTGGTGGGGCACTGGTCTGCCTTTGACCTGAGGTGTCAGCATGAACTCACGAGATGGGAGCCCTGGGCATGATGCACGCTCATCCCCACGCACACACCCCTGCACCACTCAAGCCTTTGGCAAAGGAACCCATCTCATCCCCTATCCCTTGCTACCACTCCAGTTTGACTTATCCCTCCCTTTTTCACTACCTCGGCGCCGCACGAAAACCAGCTGCGAGTCAGACAAGCCTCTGATAGACCATAAAGCCCTAAGTGGGGACGGGCTGGGGCTGCTTAAAATTAGTGGCATGTTGCCCAGGGCCGGGAGCCTGTCCCCCACCAGCCCGGCGCCCTGGACTTCAGCAGAGGGTCTGAAAAGCCGCATTGAGGACGGCGGGGACGTCAGGGCTGGCTGAACATCCTGTTCATGAACACTGGGCTCCTTGTTTGCCCGCCTGGGCGGTGGGGAAGCCTCAGCAGAAAGCCTGCTATTGAAATGGAAATCAGGGCCTTGCACCCAGCCAGGAGGAGGAGGATTGGTGGCTCTTTCTGAATGAGAGCACTGGGAGACTTTGACTGGGGGGGAAGGGGATGAAGAAGGGGGAGACACGCTCCAGCACACACAGAGCACAAGTGGTGTTGGAAGAGGAGAGAACAAAAATGCTGTGGGGGAATAAAGGGAATCCAGCCTCCTCACTGAGGGTGAGGGAGGTGCAGAGTATAACTCCTTGGCTCTCTTGCCCTGTGAGAAACAAATTTAGTAAGGTCAGGCATCTAACATGCCTGTGATCCCAAAAGGACATCTTGAATGCACACAACCCACATTAAACATGGAGAAATAGCAGACCCAAGGACTTGTAGTCCTTGTAGTCCCATGGACTTGTAGTCTGCGTGGTGCAGAGACATGCCAATAGCCCCATGCAAAATCTCTTATTGAGGCCTAAGAAGTATCTCTGTCTTCTTCAAACAACACAACCTGTGAATCCATCCCTATTCTTTTTGGTTTTTTTTCTTTTTTTTTTTTTTTTCCGTGGTGGTGGGAGAGGTGTGAGAGTGGGGATAGTATAATCAGTAACTTGTGCTGGGTCGTTCCATGACAACAATCCTTTCCAAGATGCAAGAAAATACAGTGGCTCTTCACACAAGCCATCTGAGTGAGCAATTCAGCAACAGAATAAATCAAGGCACATTCTTCATAAATTAAACCTGAATCAAATTAATTAAGAGGAGACATTACAACTTCAATCACGGGAAATTCTACAAGTCGACCTGTGGCTTTAATTTCACAGCTGTGCTTGTGCTACCCTGTGGTGCCATCAGTCTAAATTAATTCTAGGTAGAATCATAGAATACTTTGGGTTGGAAGGGACCTTAAAGATCATCTGGTTCCAATTCCCCTGCCATGGGCAGGCACACGTTTCAGGTTGCTCAAAGCCCCCTCCAGCCTGGCCTTGAACGCTTCCAAGGAGGGGGCTTCCACAGCTTCTCTGGGCAACCTGTTCCAGTGCCTCAACACACTCACAGAAAACAACTTCTTCCTAAAACAGCTAACCTAAATTTATCCTCTTTTAGTCTGAAAGTGTTGCCCCTTGTATGGTTTCGTGCCCTTACAAAAGCCCCTCTCCAGCTTTCTTACAGGTTCCCTTCAGGTACTGGGAGGCTGCTATGAGGTGTCCCCAGAGTCTCCTCATCTCCAGGCTCAACAGCCCAACAACAGCCTTGGAGACAGTGGCTGCCCGACATAGCCCAACAACTGAGGTCCAGATTTCTTATCCTAGTCTTGATCCCAGATAAGGCTTGACCAGGCTTCCTCAGTCTCAACACCACCTCCTTCCCACACAGTGTTTCTCTATACGGGGCGCAGGGAAAAGACAGTACCTAAAAATGACCTTTAATTTGTACATTCTTTTCTCGGGCAGGAGCAAATAAAAAAAAATTTGGATTGTTTTTTTAATCTTCAGTGTTAGTAATGGGATAAGAGAGAAGCAGTTTCAGAGTAATTTGCTGGGACTTACTCCAAAGTTCAATTATTACAGGACATGATCACAGGCCACAAGAGAAAAAGAAACGATACACTGAACTCTGGTCTGTAATTGGGCTTGTCAGGAACCCACTGTGTCATCTGCTGGAAAGATATTCAAAAGAGAATAGTAGAAAGCAAGAATCAAAGGAAAAAAATGAAATGTGTGTACCCTGTCTATCTTCACTCTTCACTTTAGAAAGTAATTGCTCCCAACGTTTCTCATTTGCAGTGTTAAACTACCCAACAGATAAGAGGTACATATTTGGAACTATAACTATGGAGAAACAAAGGGAAGACTTCATTTGCCCAGAAATCTGGCAGTCTCCAACTAGCATGTAAGAAAGCCTCTCTCTAAATCATTATGATAAGGCACAAAATGCCACAGACAGACACAACAGAAATATCTTTTCAATGCTCCCCAAGGCGGGCAAGATTGCTCTGATTAAAAAGCTACACTTTCAAGTTGGGAAAGACTAATGTGTCTCACAGAGCAAAGAAACTTCTCTCCAGGTTTTATCACCCCTAGGAATTAAGAGCCACTGTCTGTAGGGACAAAACCAGTCCCCCTTTCAATAGTGACACACATACAGCTGGAACATCTGGAGACCAGAGGGCAGGGAAGCAGAGGATGCTCTCTTGTTGCTATTGATTTTTGTAGAAGAAAGCAGTTCGGTTACTCTTCAGGTAATGCCTTGTGCCCATTTGAGCTGTGATTACTTCACAAAACATAGTTTAAAAAATCATTTACTTTCAATTCACAGTTTGAGAATTATTTACTTTCAATTCACAATCACTTTGTGAATGATTCAAAGAGTTAAAAAAAAAAAAAGGAAAAAAGAAAAGTTTTCCATCTGAGAGAGTTTGCTTGCACCAGCTTTTTTGGCCATGAGTAATAACCTAGATCATAAGGTGCTGGGTCTTGACACCATCTGAGAGCAACAGTCCAGGAAAGCCAAGTAAAATATTTTCTTGCTTGTTCCCAGGAAGGCCCA
>NW_009716107.1:26237-38313 GCF_000703405.1 Apaloderma vittatum
CAAACACTCATGCAACAGAACCTGTCTGTACGAAGACTTAGGAGCATGCAGACAAGGACACCTTTCCTGCATGATAAGGAGCAGCATCAGCAAAATCAACAAAAGACCAGCTCACTGGAGCTGATAAGGTGTGGTGATGTCAGCATATGTTTCATGGGCCTTCGTACCTTTTCTACATGAAGGAGAAGCTTGCTAACTTAGTGTAGGTCAGCGACCTAAGTGGGAGTTACCTCCATAAGACCAACCCTGCCATGTTTTTGAGGTCATAAAGGAAAGGACCCCCACACTCTTATGGGTCCCAGGTCTAGTCTTCAGCCGTACCAGACATCTTGAGCACCTGCTTTGGGACTACACCTTAGCTTCCCAAGCAAGCAGCTCACCACTTTGAAGAGGAAGTGACTGTTCCTGCTGTGCCTCAGTATGAATGTAGGTGTCCAGCTGCAGGAATCCAAGTGTGGTATATTTGGCTTAATCAAACTGGTAGGAGTCCCACTGTCCACCTTTGCAAAAGGCTGAGTTAGACAGCCTCCACAAATCACACATCCCATCCAGCCAAGAGACCTCAGCTTCCACTGTTCTGAATAAAAACAAAAGGCAGGAAAGAGCAGTAATGCCCAAAGAGCATCTTTTGACCTCTGCCAGAGGAAGTGGCATCTCTGCCTTTTGATGATTCCTCTTCCCCAGATGTTGCAATGCTGGGGGAGAGGCTAGAAATGCAGGTGAAATGGCATATGTGAGCTCACTCCCCACTTTTGGCAGTCCTTGCTGCCAGAGACCCCAGGTGCAATTCCTCCACTTTGTAATAAACATGTGCTGGCCACCAGTGCCTATTTCTTTCGCATCCACCAGCCTCCCCACATTTTCGATCATCCGCTAAAGAAATTTACTTTACACTAGAGTCATCTTTCTCTTTTTCCTTTCCATTTTGATTCCTGAAGGAAGAAACAGACTCTGCCCAGACTGCCAGCAACAATGATGAAATACTCGTACTGCAGAAGTCCCAGAACATGTTTTGCTGGATGGTGCCTGCACTAGAACTCTTCTGTTAAATGGGACAGCAGCAAACCTCAAACAGGGCGGTGAATGACTATCAGTGAGTTCTCAGCAGAGAAGTGACAGGAGAAATTTCAGGAATATTATATAACTGCAGGGAAAGGATGAAAGGGGCAATCTACTCTGCAGAGATTTTTATTTTTAATTCATTGCTATTTAATGTTACTACTATAACAACTCTTAGTAGTTATTACCTTGTTATGTTAATTCATCTCCTGTTGTGCAACTACCAAGGCAGTTTTTAAGCAAACTGCTGAATAACTCAAATATCAACATAGCTCAGGTATTCAGCTCAGATGCTGCCAGAAAAGCAACAGCACCAGACACCATATCCACTAGCATTCCTAAAATACAGCTGACCATAGACTAAACCAAACAAATTAATTTATCGTGTACTTTTGTTTGTTCCTGTTTCTTTCAGCCTCCAAGATAGAAAGAAACTGAGCATATATTTAGTTCTCTATTTTACTGACTTTACACTAAATGTGTGACAGCAGCTTTTATTTGTGATACACCTTCAAGTCCCAGCCAGAAGACAGAATCACTGAGACCTTGTGAAGGTTTGTAGGGTGCTCAGTGCTGTGGCATTCCACGCTCCTCCTAAGCAAATTCTTTGAGGGTTTTTTTTCAGTTCTTCTGAGATGGGATGCTGGTCTACTTGCCCAGCCGGGCCCAGACTCATCCTGTCCCTCTCCTCTGCATCCCATCAGGTCACATTCCCAGTGTCAGTCTCGCTGTGCGACAACCATCACCCAACACAGGAGAGGTCGAGAGAGCTGGGACAGCGTGAAGCTGAGAAGGCTTAGGGGACACCCCATCAGTGTGACTCAACCCCAGCGAGTCCCTGCCTCCATCCAGTCTCATTTGGCTCCACTTTATCCCCATCCCTTGGTGCAGTCCCACCCTCATCCCATGCCTTGATCCACTTCCCCAACCAGCTCCCTCTCTCCTTGAACACAAACAGAGTGGGTTGCTCCTCCATCGCCTCCAAGTATGACAAAGAAAGTCCCCAGGGCAGGGACAGGAGAACATGGACCCTGCCCCTAATGTCAGAGATCAGCCCTAGTTCATGGCATCTGCAGGGGACATCTTGCTTTGTCCTAGTACCTGCTCAGCATAGTCTGTATGCTGGGAGAGGGGGGAATATGGAACACGGCCCCACCACACATAGCAGCTGCAAGGGGATGAAAACTCAGCAGCTTTCTCCAAATCAAATTCTACAGTGCCTTTGCTAAGCACCCAGATGATCAGACTTGATTTTTCAAAGGCTCTTTACCTAAACAAATTCAGGTAGACGTTTCTCAAAGGTGGCAGAAAGCCACCTGTCACACAGGCCACCCTTCTGCTACGATTCAATGTCTGGCTGAACAACATGGTGTAAAGGCAGCATCAAAAAGAAAACATTTTCTTTTCAAACACGCCGGAACCTATTTTTTCCCCCAATCTTATTCTCAAAAATAGGACAGCAGCGGCTAAAATTTTCCATACAAATTCAGTCTGAGCTCGAATCCAGGGATAGGAAGGTTTCAGCCCATCTTTTTAAATCCTGTCAAGATAGTTAAGTGTCTCAAAGAAAAGACAGGATAACAATTATGGCCATCACAGTCACTAAAGGGACAACAACTCTAATCAGGGTGGTTGTCAACCCCATTTACTGAGAGGGAAACTGAGGTAAGAAGAAGTGAGAAGTGAAAATACCAGGTGTCCTTAAGCACAAGCAGCACAACCCAGCCTCCTTATTATTTAAAAAAAATAAAAATCCTGTGATCATCTCTGGACATGGATTAGCCAGCTTGTGGATGGACTATGCTGTTGGTGCAGAAACACGATGGTGGCTCCTGTCAGGGTTACCACAGGTCCAGCCGGCCAACCAACCATTCCTGGCTCTGGGCGTGCATGAATGAGGCAAAGCTGCTACGAGACACAGCTCGAGCGCGCAGTGGCTCAAAGCCTGAGCGAGGCAGCTCTGCCAAGCAGGCAGCGCACAGAGCCAGCACGGGTGCGCCTGCACCCCTGAGCTACTGCTGGGCAGGAGCACTCAAGTGCACAGCCCAGAGATGCTTGAGGGAGCCTGCTCTGTGCCAGCCAGGTTTGATACAGACACTCGTGAGCAAGAGTGAATAAACCGTGCCAAAGCTCCCCCCACCTCCTCGTCCTGCAGAGTCAATTAGGTGTCTCTCTGCTGTGATCCCTTATA
The DNA here is from genome assembly GCF_000703405.1 of Apaloderma vittatum. Classification (NCBI taxonomy): domain Eukaryota; kingdom Metazoa; phylum Chordata; class Aves; order Trogoniformes; family Trogonidae; genus Apaloderma; species Apaloderma vittatum. Next base: position 29,488 of record NW_009716107.1, read on the forward strand.
CGTGGTATCTGGGAGAGCCTATCCCAAGTCCTGAGCAAACGTGTGAAAGACAGCTCGGGTCTGGCACTGCATCCAAGACTGCTAAGCCTTGTCCTGACCTAGGCCCTAGGGAACACAGTGTAAACATGAGCATGGCCCCAGCAGGGCTTATTGCTTGTGGAAAGAACCCCATCATGCCAAAGACACACCATTTACATGGGGAACTTCTAGATGCATTTGCTTTTCGCTGTGCTACCCAGTATCTGTAGCACCTGGGTGCTTCACCATCCAGCTGACATTACTCTATATGACTTGAGTGTAGTAAGAGAAGCACTCTAGCCTGAAAAGACCAAAGGTAACATTTCCCTTTGCAGCAACCCTCAGGAAATCACCAGCTTCATCCTTTTGCCCCAAGGCAGGATTTTCTACAGCTCTGTCACCCTGCCAGCTGCTGGCTGAACCTCTTCTTAGAGGCCTTCTTCTACAGTGGAAACTCCACATCTTCCTCAGCCAACCTCCTCCAATTGCATTCAACCCCTCCTGCATGTAGGAGACCTCCAAGGAAGATGCAGATCCTACAGAAGCCAACAGTACAACACAGCTCTCTGGCACCTGGGATTAAGGTTGCAGCTGTTTGGGTTTCTGCAGGAGAGCATGAGCACACAAGCAAAATGAGCCCTGGGTGCTTTAATAAACCATGTGTTACCCTTACGTGGAGACCAGCCCATAAGATAAAGAATCTCTTCAGAGTCTCTGAAGTCTTATTCATGGTCTATTTGTATATCAGTGCTGATGATAACATAGATACATCCTCAGAGCACAACACACCCTTGTACCTAATGACAAGGGAAATGCATCGCAGTTCTGTTTGGCTGGGCCCCAATTCAAGCCAGTTTTGCTACAAACCTTTATCCTCATTATATATTTTAGGTCATGGTTATGGAGGTAATAGTGATATAGCACTGACAAATGTTTCCCCCTGTCAGTATCCTCAGAAACAAGCCCCTGTCATTCCCTTCCTAAAGGTGTGGAGAGCAAAGCCCAGGTGCGTGTACCCTCCACGGTGCAAGTAACCAACAGGGCAGGGACAAGAGACACAGGCTCAAGCTCACTTCATGCTCCTCTACCACGGTATCCAGGCTGCACCTCCTTCTGCCTCTCCCATGGCTGGTCAGGGAACAAAAACCTGAGAAAAGGTATGAAATTCAGTCCCAGGACATGAAAAATGAGAATAATAGTTACCTGGAAGATGAATGCAAAACACAGCATTGTCCACTGGAAAAAAAAGACAACCCGGCAGAGTTTCCTTGATCAGGTCCTCAGCACAGCAAAAGAAATCCAAAAAAATCACACAAAATGCTACCTTTCTGCTGATTTACTGGTGTCAAGCGCTGCAGGACATAAAGGACAAGGGTGCTCAGGCACAGCCAGCCAGCCCACTGCCAGCAGTCATCCCTCCGATCTCTCTGCACACTGCATAAAAACATGAGTGGGGACAGGATAAAAGCAGATCCCGCACCTTTTACCTCACACCTATTAGTGTTTTTGTGCAACGATAACCAAAATAGCTGCAAACTCCTCTGGTGACTTGAAGCACAGCTGCCCCATCCACTTACTAAACCATCTGCAGGAGGAGGTGAGGACATGCAGTTCTTACCTATTTTCTTTAGTGTTTATTTAATCTGTGTGTCTGCATAACCTCAGACAGGATTAGAAATAAAAGCCTGCTCTTGTGCACACATGCATACTACCCTGCCCCACAGAGAGGACAGCTTCAACCCCTACCAGTCTCCACACTTCTAGTGGAAAAAGTGTGTGTGGGCAGGGTGGGGGGAATAGTCATGAGCAGAAGCCATGATCTGACTCTGTCAGCAGATGACTTCTATTTGCACTCATTAGCACTGCCCTAGCGTGAGCTAACACCACCCCCTCGGGTAATTTAAATTTACAAAAAAAATAGTAGAGAAGAAGAGGGGAAAAAAAAAAGAGGGAAAAAAAAGCCCATATTTCTATATTTAGGAGGTTAGGATAATCGGGGTGGAAGAGCCCATCTGTTTGACATTCACTCCAGCTGCTGTGGATGCAGAAATTTGTCTATTTTCTTTCTTTTTTGCCTGTTTCAACTTGTCCTGGCTGACTCTGACAGACACACAGAGATTCTGATGTATGGCCACAGCCATTTAGGTCTGACACTGTACACCAACCCATAGGAGTCACTGCAGAACCAATCAGTACAACTAGGATATTTCCAAAGGGAGTGTAAAACAGTTAATTATTAATTATTATATTATTGTTATTTTATTGCTACTATTTACACATCTACTTTTGTAACACCAAAGAGGGAGCAACACCAAAAGGCAAAAGACAAGACAAGACACATCTTGGACTTCCGTAAAAGTCAATTTTAGGAAGGCAGCCTCCCATCTGCCACATCCTCCTTTTGGATCTCCCCATATCAACCTGCATTTCTGTGGGATGCAACTCACCAACAGTAGCACTAGCCACTGGATGGAGACATAGCCACACTTCTCAGACTAAATTGTTCTGCCATTTTCATCCCAAGGCTCTATGAAAATAATCCCAAACCAAATTCAAAAGTGGCCTTGGATTTCCCACCTTCCTGAGCTGCCCAGGCTTTGGTCCCAAAATAACAAGGATACAATCGCCTCAAGAAGTCTCTTGTTTCTATAATAGATACGCATGCCTACAGCCCTTGCAGGATATAGCATCATTGCAGCTGTAAAGGCAACGCACTGCTACTTATTTTGCTGCTAAGTACATCCCTGTAGCACATAAGGACACAGGGCAGACCGTTGGGACCATTTGCTGTTTATCTTGTTTGGTATAGGTGGTTGCTTTTTAATTTCACAATGTTCATCGCTGGGGTCATTAGAGGTGCTGGGGATGAGTAGTAAGCCCGGATAAATTTTATGCGATTAATGTTCTGAAAGCCCTACAAAGAGAAGACTGCCAGTGTAAAATTTGAAATTCTACTGCCAGCTCTTCCTTCCAGGGTCCTATTCAGCTCTAGAGTTGGAACTGCACGACAGCACATGCAGGAAGGCAGGTGGGCAAGGAGCACCGACTAATAAATAGAAAGATAGATGGTGAAACATCAGTCCAGGGACTCCCCAGTCCTCCCTGCAGCTTGCACTGCCCATTCAGCTCCAGTGTTCCTTTCGTCCACTCAACAAATGTTCCCTCACCTTCTCAACCACAAAGAATTGAAATTGCCAACTTGATTTCCACAAGTACAAGATCAGGATCTACGCCATCACCTAAGGGGCAATAAATATACTCAGAGGCCCAAAATCTTACTTTTGGAAAAAGGCTATCCTCTCACGTACATTGTATACGTCGCTTACACACAAGGAGTTGATGGACACTGATGACCACGTTTTGCAAATTTGTCCTTCTGATATATCTGGTCCAGGTTTTGGTAGCAAGCATGTCTTGGATACGTTTCTGATCACTGTGGTACAAGAAACAACATCTTGTTCCTTTGGGTCTCTGCTTCAAAGAGATCATTTTAGCTCTTGCAAGTCAGGAGGAACAGTCACTCTTCCTAATTCAAAAGTCACTGCCTACTTCTACAGCTGCTTCACACACATCATCCAGAGACAGCTTTTCCTCTTCCAAGACCACACTGGCCTGAGCCATCTGCAGTCTTCTGCTGGCTACTCCACTCAATACGCCCTTGGGCACTGTGACCCACAAACAGTTGTTTCCTCAGGATATGTCTTCTGCACCCATTCTGCACCCATTCAACACGTCAGGATATGGCTTCTGTACCCATTTCTTCCTCTGAGAGAAGAGTAAAGGTCTCCAAGACATTACTTTCCATAAGGTCTCCATGAAATTAGGTGGGCAGGTACATATGAGACGCTCACTGCTAGGGGAAAAGATCAGGCCATGCTCAACCCTCTACTGGACATAACAGACTCCACACAGGTTGGCCTGAAGGCACGAATGGGAAGACGACAAGGTCTCACTGATTCACGAACACACAAAATTAATTATTTAACTGTGCTTTGCAGACCGGCCAACAAAACACCACTCGCATTTCACAGTTGAAAGGTACACCACATAACTTGGTAAGCCGCTTTCCACAATGCGTAACACCTCCAAAAGATGCACAGCAAAATTTAAACCTTTTCCAGTTTATATAATTACGACAGCTCTTTAAGATGCTAAAGTAACTCATATCCATTCCTTGCAGACCCAGAAAAAGCTCTCTGAAAAGAGAGCCAGGTCCACTTTTTTCAAGTTAACTTGTTTTTAGAGACATAAGCTAACAAAAGCATGTGGGGAATATTCCAAAAATCTGAGAAATCTTGAAAGATGATTAAAAAAAAAGGTAAGCAAAACAAATGAGTGGGGTTTTTTTTCTTCATGTTATTTCCCCCAATATTTAAAAGGGAAAAAAAAAATAACACCCAGAAGGATATGTGTGGAAAACTTCAGATTAACTGTCTTGTATTTGATGAAATCAGAAATACTGCAGGCTAGTGCAATATTTATATCATCGCCTCCCCTCCACCATCTGAAAGATGCACTGCTCCATAATCGCAGATGAGGAACCAAAATTCTCTCGTATGTTCACTTTCATGAAAAACAAATTTGCTTTGTTCTGTATTTTGGGCCCTAATTCAGCAAACCACTTCAACATATGCTGAAGTTCATCATTTGCCACTCTACCACTTACGCATCTATTCAAGAATATGCCTGAAGTCAAGCATATGCACAACACACTGCTGACTGTGGATCTTCTATCTTTCTGTTCATTTCTGCAACTATTCTAATTTAGTGACATGAATGTACAAGGAAGTAACATATTTTAAGCAATTTTAGCACATGCTGGCAAAAATTAAATTTGAACTTGTCTATCCACATAAATAATGTGAATAAGTATTAAACAGAAATAGCTAATTCTCGATACCTTTTAGAAAGAGCTTAATTCTAACAATTACTTTAAGCTGTCAGGATAGGAAAATATTATGGCATGAACTTTTTCTCTGTATTAGCTCCAAGCAACCAAACCTGGAGCTGAAATACTGCTCTCCTCCAAAGAACAGAAAAAAATAACTCTGCTCATAAGCATGCAGTACGTCAAATATTATTTGTAGAAGCTCTTCAGTAAGTAATTTCAAATAAGTAAAATGCAAAGAAACCACAGGATGTTCACAAACAATTTGCAAATAGAAATGGAAGAGGAATTCATTAAATAAATTATTTGCTATAAATTATTCACCTACCTCTAATCTTACTACCACTTAGACTATAAAATTCATGCCATAAAAGATACAGGATACATAACAAGGCATCATTAACTTATGCATTTCCCAGTGCTACTTTATTTTGACTGTCCAGTTATATTATAGCATTAAGACAGCCTTTTGTCTCTAATGTACTTTGAGTGTAATAACACTTTTATTTTAAAAGCTGAGCTAAGGAGACCTGGTCTGATTTTAGACTATGAGTTGATTTTGAGGTCCAAGGCTGAATAACTCTTCAAATCTGAGAGAAGGATCCAAGCTGTTCTCTGAGCAAAATCAAAACTAATGGAAATATTACACAGTCAGCTAATTCTATAAGATTTTCACAACACATAAATTCATAGTGAAACATGGGCATTTTTTTTGTGTGTCTACCAAGTCACATAGTCAACATTTTCATGAAGGTGAGAGATGCAGGAGGCACACATCAGAGAGCTAAGGGGTGAGGGGGAGCCAGAACCAGATCCCAGGTTTTTCTTCCCTCCTGCAGCTGCAAGACAAGCTTCCAGCTGTGTCCTTGCTATATAGGCTACACAGTCCAAGGAAGAAATTCCAGAAAGGAACATAAAATAAAGTCTACAATTCTTTTTAGCCACAGAAACAAAATCCCAGAAAGGGTTCTCACTAACAACCAAGGACAAAGGCAGCTTTACCATCTTGTGTCTTGACTCATTCTAAGCTACAACCATACTCTGCTTCTTGTTTGGTCTCTCAGCAGTTGTTTTATATTTTTTATATCACATTTGTTTACTTTTAATTAAAATGATGATTATCACTTAATTTCTCTGTTTGTGGAAGGCTAATGCAAACTGTGGTTATTTGGTTATGGAGGAAGAGAGCGAGAAAAGGTTTTGGCAGTTGTAAAAAGAACCTCCCAATCATCTCCAGAGAGAATGCTATTGCTGCTGTTGGCAATGGGTTGCAATTAAACACTAACCTCATCTTCTATACATATCCTTACTCCTTGGAAATGAAAGAAAAGTTGGCTTTGCAGAGCTTTGTCATCCTGGGTTGACATGTAGCAAGCTTAGTGATTGGTTGAGTGGACATCAGGTGCATTTTATCAAGCCCCAGCACAGCATAGGGTGGCTATACACAGTGTTATTACACACTCACATTTCCACAGGACTTAGGAGTGCTTTAAAAGACCCTCAGCACAGGGCCAGAGGAGGCAAGGGCATAGTGTCCACGCACATCAGAAACCTCTTGAAGACTCCGGTCCCACCTCCTGACCCACAGACCTTAAAAGCTAAATAAACTTGACCACAGCAGTTGCTACAGGGAGTGCAGGGAGAATAGCTATGGCACTGCTGACAGGACTGCTTCCTCTCCTTGCTTATTTTCAACAAAAATTCGTGTCAGCTAGTCTGTTTAAAAGGAACCTGAGGGAATTGAACGTTTAATTCCCATAGGTACCTCATAAAATCCCAATTGTAACAGACAATGCTCTATTTTTTTCTATTCCTAGAGTGAAGCCACAGCTTGGGTGGATAAGGAGGAAGAGTTGCATTTGGCCAAATGGTGATTAAGGTTCCCTTGAGCAACAAAGACGGTTCTTCAAAACACAGAAGGACCAGATCCACTCTTCTCTACAGCAGAGCCCTGGCTAGCACATCTCCACTATCCATGACAAAACTCACACAGAAACACAAACTGAAGGCAGCCCAGTCCTGCAGCAGATTATCCCGGGCCACTCAAGCCAAGCCTGAGCTATATTGCAGCAGAAGTCAGTGAGGCAAAGCATCCTCCAAAACATCCTTAAGTCACAGATGTCTTAAGATTGCCACAAGCATTACAGACTGCACCCAGTGCATGAACAGGCAGCAAACCAGAGGCAAGCAGGACAGACATCACGCATACACAATTCCCTCCCTAGTGTCCCGTGCCACCTCTCCAGGGGTCCCCACGCATGACTTTCATTGTGGAGGTGGCTAAGGCAAGAATGAGAGAAAAATCACATTCTATTTAGTCATTGTAGATTTTCTTTAAAGTCTGAAGAATCAATAACCGTCCAAGAGCCACTGCCATAACTCAGGCAGGAAAGTATTCAGCAGGCTACTGACTAAATCAGCGGATGGGCAGCATGCTTTCATGGAGAAGTCACAGGCTGGCAGTCAGGACGTGCAGACCCTAACATCAGCTTGGCCATGGGAATCCTGCATGACTGTGGGCAAGGCACTTCCCATCTCTGGGCCTCATTTTTCTCATCAGCTGCATGATAGTCTAGATAACGTGGCTGTTACCTAAGCCAGTGGAGAGAAAGATTATACAAAAGACTAGAATTAAAAACGTGAGTGGGTGGAGCACAGCATAGATATGAAAGGTTCTGAAAAATACGTGGGCCTCCTTCATGCTCCTCCTCTCCTTCTACAAAGTGGTTACTCAAAGTAAATATAATATACCCTTTCCACAAAGGCACATCAGACAAGCGTATATTTAGACCACTAGGCAAACAATTACCAACTTCTGTCCAAGGCAGGAAAATCATACCCTGTGCTACAGAAGGCTAGAAAGATAAAGACATCTGAAGTCACCCTGGAGCAGGAAAAAGGAAAAAATTCCTATCTCTGGGGCAGATCCAGCCATGGTATAAACACTGATACTAGCCACACTCAAGAAAGTCAAGAGTAAATGGAAAAGTTCACATGAGCCTGACCTGGAGGTCCACCAGGTGCTAGATGTATATAGGACAAACATTCATCTTCCTGCAAGTGAAACAACTCATTTCAAACCTCTTAGCAGACAGTAGGACACTGCAGAAAAAGCAACCCTCAGGAAGGACAAGACAAAACACCTTTTCAGTAATTTTATTTTACAGCTTTTTGGACTTGCTAAGCTATCCCCTTTGCCTGGCCGAGGGTGTCACATGCTCCTTTTCCCTCGCCCAGGAGACATCAATTTGTCACTAGGGCCACTCACTTGTTCCCGACACCCAGCATTTGTTTTCTACCCCTTCTACGTACTCAGAGCATGGAAATGGCAGCACAGAGACCCACTGGCAGCAGGTGGGAACAGAGCCCACATCTCCTACTCCTCAGTGCTCACAGCAAAAAAAAACAAAAGAAAGGACAAAGCAAAAAAAACAAAGAGCTCCTCCCACCCCTCAACACCTGGTTTCTCCCTTACATGCATTGCATCGCAGCTGCTGAATCGCAGTCTCTATAAAAGGAAAGAAAGAGGCCCAAAAGGCAGCTAGGAAACCCACCGTCCATTGGCTTCCCTCCATGAGAGGCGAGCGGGCTCCTTCTGCTGCAGTGACTTGGCAAGCACACCTCGCTCTGACTCAGCACCTCGCAGGCACCTCCTGTCAATTATTCCCACAAACTGCTGACGCCAGAAGGGCTGTTTGCAATTAGGATGCAATGCAAGGTGGTGGGATGCCTCGGTTCTCCCCCTTCACCTGCGGCAGTCTCCTCTGCTTCAGCCCTCTGGTTCAAGCCTGGAGCTCCCAGGGAGGGTGAAGGAGGGTTTAGCAAGAGGGCTGGAAGGTGTGGACCAGGGGCAAGTGGGGAAAGGCTGCCCACATTGCATATATTCTGTGGATAAATAGACAACTGCCATCAATGTGGCA
>NW_009716107.1:38363-40340 GCF_000703405.1 Apaloderma vittatum
CCACCGAGAATAGGGACAAGAGCAGCAAGAACAGATGAGACTATGAAAAAAAAAAAATCAAAACTACTGAAGTACTAACACAGAGCATTCCCCAAAGTACAAGCAAAACACAGCCTTCCTGCAGCTCCATGCAGCTGAGAAACAGAAGCCTACATTCTGTGTCTGAGGCATTTTCAGTGCGGGAGAGAGAGACGCTGATTGCGGATGAGTCCTGTAATAGGGGCCCAGGGCACACCAGCTGTTTCAGGGGCAAAAGAAAGCACTGCCCTTGACAAGCCAAGGACATGACGATTCTGCAGACAGACTGAGGCTATTCTGTCCCTCTGCCAAGTAGCCAAGGTCCTCTCAACCTCTCCAAGCCACTAGCTCTCAACACACAGCCAGAAAGCCAAGCAGGCTTACAGCCTAACTGCTCCACAACCAGTGGAGACATTCAGACGTCAAACCCTACCACATAGCAAAGTTCAAACACTCAGCTACGAAAGTAGCCCAGCAGCCACACCAGCCCAGCAGCACCCTGCAGAAGCCCTCTGGCACCTTCTCTCACGGCTTCACTAAAACAGCGGGGCCTGCCACACACTGCTCTTTCCGTTATGAAGGGTCACAGTGAGCTTCAGTCCCCCTTCTCTGGCACAAGCAGTGAGAGGCAGCTGAGAGAGCAATGCTCAGGAAATGAGGTTATTGTAGCTCTCTTCAGAAGCACCTGGGGACCTTGTAAACAAGAAGCAGGACTGTGTTTTCCAAGATACCACTTCAAAACCAAGCGTTTCACAAAGCATGGCTGATGCCGATAGACCGCAAGGGAACTCAGGTCAGAGTAGGTGTTTTGAAACTGGAGCAAAAGGCTCCAAGGGGCACTTCAGGTTTGATGCTGAAGCCTGCAGTGAGCCATTCCCTACAATGTGATGCAATAACCACTTCATACGGTGCAGGAAACGGAGATGAAATAACCATGTTAACCAATAGTTAAAGTGCCCAACATGTCTCACAGTCCATGGGCTCACGGCTGCAGAATTCATCACAGAGGAACGCCCTGCCTGGAAATTCATTGTGAGCAAAAGGGCAAAGACATCAAACTGCAAGATGAGTAATGCACAGATCCCATCTAGATAGCCAAGGCTGAGAGGGAGAAAAGTTAACTGAAAAACAAATCTCACTACAGCAACTTGGCTTTACCAATGGCCTCCAAATTAAACGGGGAATATCTACTGCACAGGGTGGAGTGAAAACAAAGAAAAAACAACATCAAACAGTAAAAAAAAAACCCAGTGATTTCAGCAACACGTGCAGGAATTAGCTAAGTGTCACAGCAGGTTACAATTTTGCAGCATCTAAAAGAGTGTAGGTAGGTCTTGGAACAGTCAGTCCCAGGGCACTCAGCAGCTAAAGCACTGCAGTTGATGCAAAGAGTGACCCGAGTCACAAAGTAACAGTGACCTCTACATAATCAAATTTACCATCCCCGTGAGAAAAACAGTACCAGAACTTTGCATTATGCCTCTTAAACATTGTAAAAGATGACTGCAAGCAAAAAAACCCACTCAAAACAGCCTAACTTCAAAAGCAGGAGAATTAAAGTTGTTATGCTCTACGGTGGTGTGTTGAAGCAATCTCAGCATCATCCCTGAGAAGGTAATCCACGTCCCAGAACAAAAAATGCTGAGAAGCAAGAAAGCACGTTGGATGGTCAGGCAAAAGGAACAGGAAGTCATCCAGTCTAAGCAATTGCTTCATAAGGTGGTAGACTAGGAACAAAATCGAAGGCCAAATTGCAAAAGTCAAAACCCAAACAATCATTTCAATATATTCAAAGGGCAAGTTCAGAAGTGCTGAACTGTAGGAGAATGACGTTTCTCAAGTGGCTGTGCTGCTAGCAGAGACATGTAACCTCTTGCTAAGTCAGGTATTTCTTGAAGTTAGCAATGCTTTCCCTAAGAGAGGGTACAGGCTATTCTAGAAGTTGCAGCAGGGATCGGG
>NW_009716107.1:40371-47504 GCF_000703405.1 Apaloderma vittatum
CCCTAAGCCCCTAAAAGTACACAGCAGGACACAAACCACCTCCATCTCTGCTCAGAGGAACTTGTGGCCCTTCAATCCACTTGAATTTTGGAAGGAAAAGGACAAGACTAAGATACTGATTTTTCAGTCACTTCAAAAGTGCAGCTGCTAAACCGTTCTGGGCAGCATGCCAGTTCAGTGCCATCCTTTGCTTGCCCAGGGTGGGAAACATCCCCAGTTATCTCCCCCCTAGGTGAGGGGTTCCTGCCACCTGGATTTACAGGCTGAGCCCAGAATTGCTGCCCCATCGTTTGGGTACCCAGGCTCAAAGGCATGGGAGTCTCTCTCCCCCTGTCCTAACCCTGGCCCTGATTACAAGGGATTACCCTCAGGTTTCATACCAGCTTTGGTGTGGTTTAATCCCTTCCTTAATATCTGGAAGAGAGACAGGGAGCTGGCAGAGTGATTTGGGCTGGCTGAGGCAAAAGAAGATTGAGAGGGACTTCCAAGGGATCTGACAAAGCTCGGCAAGTGGGCAGCATGATGCAAGATGAAATTCAACATTACCAAATGGACAGTAATAAGAACTTGAGAGAATAATCTGAACTACTCGTATACCATGGGGCTCTAATTCAAATGTAATCACTTGAGAAAAATATCTTGGTATCACTGTGAACAGCTCAATGAAAACATCTGTTCAACGTACAACAGTGGTCAAAAAAGCAAGCAAGCTGTTAGGATGTCTTAAGGCAGAGGCTGAAAAGGATGCTGGAAGTATCAGAGCCACTGTGAACACTGACAGGGTACCCTTAGCTGGAATTGTTGCTGTCACTTCTGGATGGCACACACGAAAATACAGAAGGCACAGAAAGGTTTCATCATTCACAAGTCAAATGTGCTTGCCCAGTAAGTGCTTTTAAAATGGGGACAATTAACTTGGAGAGGATAGAAAGATATCATCAAATGGGTATGAAGTAAAACAGGTGCTTTCAAGGCTTTTGTTTGGTTTTTTAAGAGAAAGACAAAAGGCCATTCAATACAACTGAAGAGCAGGAAATGTGACCAGACATAAGGAATTCCTTACTATTTTCCTTACTATATTCCTTTTCTGTTTTCACTTTTTCTGCTTATTCCAAAACCATCCCATAATTAACTACCAGGAACGATTAGCCCATGTTATTGTAAAGTCAAGAGCTCAGCAGAAATCTGAGGCCTGTGCATTTATAAGGATACTAGGAATATCCCCAGATAGATCAGGTAGAATGGTGGAAAAAAAAAACACAGGAAAAAGCAAAGCATAGCAGCACTACACCCTTGTGCATGCAGGCATTAGCGAACTTCTAATTAGTGAGGATTAAGAAGTAATCTCCCCAGTGGGCATGCAGAGAGGGTGTAGCTACCCACTGGCTCCTGGCAGACACTACTAACACGCCAGCTGAGCCTGGACAGCCCACCGGCAGCCCACGTTGCACAAGAGGCTGAGGTCTGGGTGCCTAGCTGGCCTGCGCAGTAATTCCCCCCCCCCCTCCCCCCCCCCAAATTTTTTTAGAAAAGGCTGCAAGAGAAAGCTCAGTTACCCCAGACCAGCCTCACTTCTGACAAGATGGGAAGTTTTGCATCTGCTTCTTTGCAGGTGGAGAAGCCCCCCTCACCCTGAGGAAAAGAGAGAGGACAGACATATTATTTGCTCTGTGTCAGTAGGAGGAATACGTATGACTTAATCCATTTTGTGGCATGGAAGTGGAACATGGACACCCCCTGAAGTTAAGAGAAAATTGGCCTGAATAGGTTTGAAGTCACAGAATCACAAAATGTCAGGGGTTGGAAGGGACCTTGAAAGATCATCTAGTCCAACCAGAACAAGATCACCTAGAGAGCAATAAATACATCAACCTCCTCCTAGGGCAACCTGTAGCACTGGCACAGGACCAAACTCCTTTTCTACATGTTTGATGCCAATTGCTCACTGTGAGAGTTTCTGCAGCCCCTGGTGAAGCACTTGGTGTTGGTCAAAGCACTGCAGACCAGTACCCTGCCCTCAGCTAGCACTGCTCAGACAGCCCACTGCAGAAACGCATCCCACAGCAAACAGTGTGCTGTCCCCGCCCCAATACAATATTCTCTCACTTTAGCATTTTGAGTAACACTGAAGCCCAGATGTAACCAAGTGGAGTTCGGACATTGGTTTTCTGCTGATGTGTGTGAAACACAACCTAGCCCATGCTCTCATAGTTACATTGACTCGTGAGGATATGAAAAAGAAAAAAAAAAAAAAAGCACAAGTTGATAACCCTAAGTAAGCAATCTGATCAATCTAATACATAAATTACACTTGAAATTAACTTCACACAGATATGTAAACACACAAGTACCGCTGTGCTGCCAGGAAGAGAGCTCTGCACATGGACAAGTACTGAAGAGACTGAGCTAGATCTGCTAGTCCTGTTCTGACTCCTCCAGCAATCGCTCTACAAGGGGAAATAAAAATTAACAAAGGGGCTGTATTTCTTAAGTAGAAACTTGTCTTAGTTCGTACACCATACTCTGCTTCTTTTGGTGCAGTGTGTTACAGCACGATGAATAAGGACAGGACACAGGCAATGCCATGTGCATGTGCATGATTGTTTGCACGCACTTGTCAAGATTGCAAAAATAACAGACTGAGATTGTGCACAGATATCGCCCATTGCTGCAAGTTGGTTTCTCTCGCTGCTGGTGTTAAATGCCTTGTAGAAGTGAAAAATAGCAATCACTATGGGTTTTGCTACAGATACTTCCACTAAACCAAACTTTCTCAAACATGGGATATTTTGTAAAATCATAGGTTTGTTCAAAAGAAAACCAGGGGAAAAATGTCAGAAACACAGAAACATCCAACTTAAGCATCTTTGGGATGAAAAATTTTGACTTTTCAAACGAAAACATCTTTTTGCTTAGGGTATTTTCTTGTACTAGAATAATACAGTTCCACAAAGAAACAGAATACTGATTATCTAAAGATGAAATTTCTCTCAAAAATTCCTTTTCAAAACCATGAAAACATTTAACTTTATTTCCCTTCGGAATGAAGCCAACTTCTTCAATCCTGATGAAATAGAGCATTTGTCCTCAGTCACACAGTTCAAGCAATGAAAAAAAAAAAAAAAGCAGAAGCTAGAATGGACACAAGTGGCCTTGAAAAGCAAAAAGATTAAAATATAAGTAAATAAAACAACCCACAACAGTTTACTGGGCATAATTATTAATATTGGGTTTTTCCCCTGCTGTATAACACATGAAACATTTGTGAGAGAAAAGTAGGGCTGCATATACTAGGAGCCCTGTAACTGTGACTTCTCCAAAGGAGAGGCTGAGCAGAAGTCCTACCTGACAGCCAGCAAATCATTTCATCTCTGTACACTTCAGTTTTCCATGCTATAAATCAAACTGATTGCCCTCACAAAGTAAGTTTGGAGACACTCAGTTAGTTAATGTTCCTAAATGACTGCGCAAACAGTATTAACTGGGGAACTGTCTTTGTTACACTACTGTCTGTTAAACAACCAGGAGCTAAATTTCCCTCTGAACATTTACAAAAGGACAGGCAGCATTAATGCTCCACAAGGACAAAACTACAAAGAACAGATTTTCGGTGCATGCACTTCACCTTGAAACAAACTGTGTTAAAAGCACTTTACTTAAAAAGCACAATGATAGTAGCATCCTGCTAAATATAGATGACTCACCACAATTTAGTAGTGGACATCACTAAGGAGTACCATCACAGTATTGCTTAACCTGCTGCATAAATTTAAGCATTCTCCTGTGGTTACAAGTTTGGACCAAGGCACTCAAGACTATTACCAGCATCCGCTGACCTTCAGTGGGTCACAAAGCATCTCTGAGCCTCACTTTCTCCATCTGTACTCTTGGTACAATAATAAAAACACATCTCCCCAGTGAATGCAGGAAAAATGATTTCCCAGTTTCTTAATGAGTTGTTTAGACCATACTTTGTATACCCATATTACCACTGAGCAGCTAAATATAGCTGTTCTCGAGGCACTTTGAGATCCCTCAGAGAAGGAAATCTTAGAAAAGAAAATTGGGTTTTAGGCAATACTGAAGAAATAGACATAAAAAAATCAGTTTTCAAAATAAGGAAAGAATACCCACTTCGGAGAAGCAAGAAGTAGTTAATGCATCTGTGCCTACCACTGGGGACCAAGGTCAGGTCTCCAGCAAAATGATTTATCTACACATCACAAAACCACATAGCTTGACACAAATGGCAATCTGTTCCAAAAATAAAAAATAATAATAATAGAAAAAAGCCTGAGCATGGAAGAGCTAGGGACTGCCTCTCTTGCCTGGGCTGAGGACCTGGTGCAAGGCTGGGAAGGATAGGTGGGTTAGCACAAGAGTGGGACAACGCCAACACTTAAATGCTCTGCTTCTGCTGTGATGAGCCCAGGCTGGCAGAAGGGTGACTTCAGGTGAGGACTGGAAATGCCAGCCTGTCTGAAAAGTCACAGACCTGCTGTTGCATTGGTGCAGTCCTGCCAGGCACACACACACACACACATACACATACACATATGCCCCCTACTCTGATCTGGCAAGATCCAGCTGCAGCAGACTGTAACATGCTGACATCTCACCTGTCGCAATACTATGTCACAGGATCCAAACACCATGTGGTTTAAAAAAAAAAAAAGTTGGTTCCACAGTTTAGCTGTACCCAACGTGTGATTTCTAACGCATTTGACAATTTGCAGTATGTTATTTCTGGCTACATAGCAGGGCAGATTTGCAATCACAGGTTTGGTTTCAAAGCTCTAAACAGAATTCCCTGCTATCTTTCCTTAAAATTTCTCTAGGGAACCTGAAAAAAAAAAAAAAAAAGAATTTCCACCGAAGTTTACACTTATAATGCTTTAAAGAGAATACCTAGATGCTGCCCGCATCCCAGGAATATTAAATGTCCAAAGACAGCAGTCTAGCTCTGGTTAAAAATAATCATTGCTATTCTACAAATTGCAAAATAACTTAAGAAAATTGGACTATAATACTTGATTGACATGTCATTACAAAACCTGACTGTACTTTATTTTACGCATAAAGTAGGTGAATGACAAAATGACCTCCAGAGACCTTTTCCCTTCTCCACTTTTCATTTGTTTGGCATTAAGTATTTCTTCTGTATATACACTCTTACAGCTTCTGATCCTTTAACTTTTAAACCTTCCACCTTTCCTTTAGGTATCATTTAGCATATGGCCCCATCATTTCTCTTCTTTATCTTCTAAATCAATCTAAAGCCTCGAAAAGGAAAAAAAAATAAAAAATCACTCCTCCTAACCAGACTTGGCAACCCAAAGCAGAAATACACTTACTGATCTTCTGCAAATGTTTAGAAAAAAAAAATATCAATTTTATTTCAGCTTTCATGAGTGTACATACATTCCTCACACCTTATCAGGGTTTTCTTTCCAAATTTAAGAAACACTGGAAATATGTAATGCAGAAGTAACTGTACCACAGCTATTTTCATCTACCATCTTCTTCTAAAGACTTTTCCTAGGAGAAAAATTAAAAACAACCAAGCTTGAAACACAGGTGGTTTGTTCAGGTAATCTTTAAGCTTTAAAGGAAAGTGCAAGAAAAAAAAAAAACAAACCCATTACACTATTGTAGATAAATATTTTATGGTAAGATATGTTCCTGTCTAGTTGTCATTGTCTCCACATGCCCTCAAATAAGCAAAGAAAATTTAATATTGAGTCAATATTTTTTACTTACAGAGATAAACACTCCTCTAATTTTAACCTTAAATCTGGTTACTGTTATGTTTTTTTTCCAGAATATCACATAATAGATACGCTTCATCACTTATATGCCTTTAATTGCAGCTGGCACAGTAACTTTCTGGACAGTTACATTTTGGCAATGTCTACAGGCAAAAAAATGTGGCATTATGAACATGAAACTCATTGAACTCACTGTCCAAACCGGGAGAAGTTCAAAAAGTAAGCAAACAGCATGAAGTGTTAAACAGTTGAGATAATTTTCTTCAATTAAATGCTAATAAACTTTTTTTTTCCCCCATAATTGATCTCTTTCAAGTCAGCAGGTGCAATTTTTGTTTAATGCATGCAACTTGGAGTCCCAAATGTTTGAGGATGGAGCTTGGGGTGCTTCTGGAGTCAAGGCATTTGTGAAAAATTCACCTTGCCCATCACAAGACTTGTTTCTCAGCAGCTCCTGGGCAGAGAGGAGTGGCCTGCTGCACCTCACAGGGCAGCAAGAGCCAGGCACTGCTCCCTGAGCAGCAGGCTCCATCCAGCTCCAGTCTGCAAGGAAGTTTCATCCACACCTTACCAGGTGTCTCTGGTACTCTTGCAGGAGAATAATTTCTTACTGCCCTCCTGCTCTCTCAGGGAGGACTCGCAGCAGGTTTCCCAGATTTCCAGCCATGAAGGCGGCCAGCAGCAGCACTCAGCTTGCTCAGCATTGCTGTGCACTGCTCACTGCTGAGGAGACCTTCATCAAACTACTCAGTGGACCTCCACGTAAATGAGCAGAGCCTAACAAAATTACCACGTAGACCTCCATATAACACAACTGAGCAGGCCTGCTCTGAAGTTTGGCGTTACTTGAAAGAAGGCATCGCCACCTGATCAACAGATGAGTCCGAACATTTTGCGCTTTGTAGTTATTTCTGTTGCCCTTATTGCAGCACCTCCTGGTGCTCTCTAGCAATGCACTAAGTGATGTGAGTAGCATATGTCACATACAGTTTTTTCCCTCTCCACACAGAGGACTGGGGTATGCACCTTAATTTGGAAGGTCTTCGGGGGGCAGGAGGCGATGGGGTAGGTGTCTCCATATGTCCACGAGTAGGCACTTCTTTTAGAGCTGAAGGAGCCTGCCATGTGGCCGGGAGCAGGAGGAGGAAGCCGGGGGAAGACCCCCGGGGGACACAGAGGGCTCCGGGTAGTCTGTCACCATCTCTGCAGAAAGTTCCCTGCTGCCTCGTTCGGGGCCTGAAGGATGGACCAGTTTTCCACCCAGGTGAGTTTATCAAGGGGCTAGGCCCAGTATGACATGAAGCCCAGTTTAAGGCGAGTAAGAAGAAGAAAAAAAAAAACCGCAAAAAAATAATAATAGTAAAG
>NW_009716108.1:0-1483 GCF_000703405.1 Apaloderma vittatum
GTGACTCTGTGACTGTATGATTCCGTTTCTCTTTGATTCTGTGATTCTTTGACTCTCTGATTCTCAGACTCTCTGACCCTATGATTCTGTTAGTCTGTGACTGTGTGAACCTGTGATTCTGTGATTTCGTGTCTCTGTGATTGCGTGACTCGGTGGCTCTGTGACTCTATGACCGTGTGATTCTGTGATGATGTGACTCTGTGACACTATGAACCTGTGATTCTGTATTTCTGTGAATCTGTGATTCTGTGACTCTCTGATTCTATGAACCTCTGACCCTGTGACTCTGTGATTGTGTGATTCTGTGACTCTTTGATTCTATGACCCTGTGATTCTATGACTCTTTGATTCTGTGTTTCTGTGACCCTGAGATTCTGTGATTCTCTGACTTTGTGATTCTGTGTTTCTGTGAACCTGTGATTCTGTGATTCTCTGACTTTGTGATTCTGTGATTCTGTGACCCTGTGACTCTATGATTCCGTGACTCTGTGAGTCTCTGATTCCGCAACTCTGTGATTTTGTGACTCTGTTATTCTGTAATTTTGTGACTCTGTGTCTCTTTGATTCCGTGTCTCTGTGATTCTATGTATCTGTGATTCTGTGAATTTGTGATTCTGTGAACTTGTAAATCTTTGATTCTGTGACTCTGTGATTCTGTGATCTGTGACTCTGTGACCTTGTAAATGTGTGATTCTGTGAACCTGTGATTCTGTGATTCTGTGGCCCTGTGATTCAGTGATTCTATGACCCTGTTATTCTGTGATTCTGTGACTCTTGTAGTCTGTGATTCTCGTAGTCTGTGATTCTCAGACACTGTGATCCTATGACTCTGTGACACTAAGATTCTGTCATTCTGTGACTCTCTGGCTCTGTGCTTCTGTGACCCTCTGATTCTGTGATTCTGTGGCCCTGTCACTCTGTGAATCTATGACCCTGTAATTCTTTGACCCTGTCATTCTGTGATTCTGTGATTCTGTGACCCTGTGACTCTGTGATTCCGTGATTCTGTGATTTTATGAATCTCTTATTCTGTGATTCTCTGATTTTGTGACTCTGTGAATCTTTTATTCCGTGTCTCTGTAATTCTGTGACTCGGTGACTCTGTTATTCTGTGATACTGTGACCCTATGATTCTGTGACCCTGTGATTTTGTGATTCTGTGACTCTGTGATTCTGTGACTCTCTGAGTCTGTGACTCTGAGATTCTGAGACTTTGTAAATCTGTGAATCTGTGACTCTGTGAATCTTTGAGCTTGTAAATCTGTGATTCTGTGACTCTGTGGTTCTGTGATTCTGTGACTCTGGGAATCTGTGATTCCGTATCTCTGTGATTCTGTGATGCTGTGACTCTGTGATTCTCATACTCTCTGATCCTATGATTCTGTTATTCTGTGACCCTGTGAACTTGTGATTCTGTGACTCTGTTATTCTGTGACTCTGTGATTCTACGGCCCTGTGATTCTGTGATTCTGTGGTCCTGTGA
>NW_009716109.1:0-7510 GCF_000703405.1 Apaloderma vittatum
ATGAGGAAGACATAGGAGCCGCATAGTTTCTGCAGGGAGGACAAAAGCAGGAAGTTTTAATTTGAAAAGCTCATAATGCAAAGTCATTTGCTGTTGACAGGCCAAAATTTTAACACCTTTCCCCAACAATGCCCTTACTAACAATCCTTTAGCCAGTGGGGGTTTTTTTTAAATGATATCAGGTTCCTATGGGCTTCTGAAATGCTTTAATGTTCTTGGGGGTGACAAAAATTGAGGTTTTTAAAAGGGAAATCCCTGATGTGCTAATTAAGATGTATCTTCCAACTATCTGTAAGCTACAAGTAGTTAAAGACAGCAAAAATCTGAGGTGTGCCACAACACTTAATTTTCAGTAACAATCAGAACGCAGAATCAGTGACCTCTGGAAGACTGACCAGCCCTCTGCTCAAAGCAAGGACAACTTCAAGGACAGATCAGATTGATAAGGGTCATACAGTCAAGTTTTGACATCTCCAAGGATGGAGACTCTACAACCACTCTGGACACCCAATCCAAAGCTACAGCACTCAGCACTTTGCAAACTGGGTCCTTACCTCTGCATAGGGGAAGAGCATTCCCACCAAGAAATTAGAGGTCCAGTTGGAACAACCAGCCACTGCCATGGCTGCAGGCCGTGGGCCCTGGCTGAAGAGCTCTGCCACAATGAACCACGGGATAGGGCCAGGGCCAATCTCAAAAAGAGCCACAAAGCCAAAAGTGGCCACAATGCTGATGTATCTGATCCACAGCACAATGTCCTGCAAGGGAACAAAATAGGATCAGCTGCAGTTTGAGGCTAATATGGCACAGCAGTGCCACCTCCAACATCACAGCTTTCTCGGCTGCACAATGAACACTGTGGCACGATTTCCACAGTTGTGCTCTCCACAGCACACTCGGCTCTAGCCCCAGCTGTACCTGCCTACACAGCAGCACTGCAGGGCAAGGCAGATATATATAGTCTTATAGGTCTCCTGCTGGGGTCAACCTAGACAAGAACATCAGTTACTCACCTTCAGAGCTAAAGCGATGGTCATAAGAACAGCACACACAGCCATGCCACCCAAACCAACTAAATGGAGGGTCCTGCGCCCTGCACGCTCCACCAGGAACAGCTGGAAACATGGCAGAAGGAGAAAAAAACCCAAAACTATTACTTGGGCAGCAAGAGCAAAAGAAGCTCCCCTTCCTCAGTGTACCTTTCACCTCTTTTATCAGTGCCATTAGTGATCTCAGTGCAGGTCACCAGGCTGCTCCACCTTTTGCGGAAGTTTTTGCTCTCTGGTTCTTGCTACTGCCTTCTCTCAGGATTCCTCTTCCCCATCCCCTGCCCATGCACTCCTTTTCACCCTTTCTTTCATCTAAAAGTTTGACAATCTCTTTCTGCAGTCCTTTCCTCCCACAATGCTTTTAATGCATACTTTTCTTTGCTCTTATAGGCACATGTAGCACAATGCTAGTGTGCTGTGGGCCTAGGACAAAGTTCTGTCACAGCCTGGCTACTTGTCTTCATTCACATCTCCCCAAAAAGCCCAAGCAGACACCGCTAACCAGAGGGCCCGTTTCACTTACCGACACAACAGTAAAGACTGTGTTTACCACACCAGCTCCAATAGTGGCATACACAGGTTGCGTGATTCCAGCTCTTTCAAAAATCCCTGTAGAATAATAGAATACCTGGGAAAAGAAGCACAAGTTGGTCACTGTCACAATTCCAATATCTGAGAGCATGTCCCTCATTCTCCGCCCAATGGCTTGCAGGCCCAACAGGGAATGTGAAAGCAGCTCTCAGCAGTATAAACAGCATGCTTCTAGTCAAGGTTCATTCACTTGGTGCAAGATGAAATGTCTTGTCAGGGTGCACGGCAAAAATGAAAGCCCATATAACCTCCACCTTTCATTTTCACAATCTCTGCAGTATCACTAAACAAGTGACTTCCAGTCACGGTGCAAAACATTTCTGGAAGCACAACTCTCTCAACATTAATGGTGAGTGTAGCCAGACAGAGGCCAACAGACAGGACAGGAAGATAACTCACAGCATTGATGCCAGAGAGCTGTTGGGAGAGCTGTAGCATGATGGCAATGATAATAGCCTGACGGTAGTTTGGAGAGCGGAAGAGCTCTGGCACAGTTGCTTTCTTTTCCTGGGACATTTTAGCACTCTCTTCTTTCATCTCCAGGATGTCCTGAGACACATCTTCTGTACCACGGAGCTTCTGGAGAACTAGAGGGAGGAATCAAAAAACACCAGCTATAATACACCCACCACAGCCAGCAGACTCTCCTCCTCCTGTCCTGCTGTTTCAGGGAGGGCACCCTGGAAGACTGAGCCACCTACCAGTCAAGTGTTTGGGCTTGCTCTGTGGGAAAAACTGAGCCTCTACACATAACCTCACTCATCTTTTCAACCCAGATGTTGGTGTGCTGTGATCAGCATGGAAACCAGGTCCAGGTCCTGCTCATGCTGCTAAATTTCCAGACTTACATCTGATCCCTAATTCTATTCACACACTTGTCAGAGCTGACTCCAGCCCTCCTTGTTGAAGGGCAGGAAATAGGCTGGCATTTAAGAGGAGCCCACAGAGCTGCAGCAGCTGGCCCTGCTACATCCCATCAGGCCAAGTGCCGCTCCTCACACCTTAATCCCACCTGGAGTCTGTTGGGATGCCAAGTTTCTCACACTTCCTGGCACTGGTGCAATCTGAAGGATGGGAAGGTGGGCCTGGTGCCCTCCAGGAGTCACACCCTTGATCCACCACAAGCTCCAGAGTAAGGCTTGGCCTCCCACTCAAAGTCAGTACAGGCTGGGAGCCAGAATACAGCCCTGCCTCTTCAGACATTAGGTCTTACCTGCTTGTGCTTTCTCTTCTTCCATCTTGTTGATCAATAAGAAACGAGGGCTCTCAGGGCAGAAAAGAAGAGCAACACACTGCAGGACTGCTGGGAGGACTGTGAACCCCAAAAGCAGTGGCCAAAGTGCTTCAGTCCCCATGATTGCCTCCAGGCCGAAGATCTACACCAAGAAGAGAAACAGCAGGATTTAAATACTTCGATTCCTCACCCCACACCAGTATGACCACATCCAATGGCAAGTGCAGCCAACCTCACCCTCCCCCAGCCCTTGTTTTCCCTGAAGGAAAGACGAGGTTGTGCCAAGCCTACCTGGGCCACCAGAATGCCCACGACAATGCCCAGCTGGTTGAGGGTGCCAAAGGCTCCACGGAGGCTGGTGGGTGAGACCTCACTGATGTACATGGGCACAAAGCCAGTGCAGAGACCACAGAAGATGCCAATAATGAAGCGGCCAATGACCAGCATCTCCACTGCCTTTGCAATCTTAGAGAAGGCCATGAGAATGCCACCAACAAAAGCCAAAATGTTCACCAGTAGCATGGAGTTCCTCCTGCCAGGGTAAAGACACCAAAACTGAGTTTAAACTGGTAATATAGTGGAAAAATCATTGGGAGAGTGATAAACCCACCCATGACCCCATCTCAGGAGTGGGAGTGGAAAAGAGCAATTCTTATTCAGCTCACACCTTGGCCTGCAACCCTTCTTCTTCAGCAGCCTGCAACCCTTCTTCAGCAGCCTGCATATTCTTGCTTCTTTCCCAGCCTCCTCCTCCCTTTCTCTCACCTCTGCCCTCTTCCACCCAACACTCCAGTGCAGACTGGGAAAAAAACCCTAATGGCTTGGATCTGTCATCCCAACTTACCTGCCAAATCTGTTGACAAAGAGGCTGACTGAGAAGGAGCCGATCATACCTCCTACTGAGAAGATGGCCACAGAAAGAGACCACAGGGAGGTGAGGAGCTCTGGGGAGACAGCCTCCCCACTTCGTTCTGACAGGGTTTTGTTGAAGAAGCTCCGGATTATCTGCAAGAGAAACCAAGTAGGAATAGTTGCAATCCAGTGAGAGGCATCTTGCACTGGGAAGAGGGAAGATTACTTTTGAGGTAAGCCTGAAAAGCCAGAACATTACATACAACAACCCTTCATTGTCCCATGGGGATGTCACAGGGCTGCATTTCCCATTTCTAAGGCATCCTCTTTGATAACAAGAGAAATTCTGCAAGGGCTGAGGGTGAAGTGACCTCAGAGCATCTGTCCCCAGCAGATGGCAGCAGGACACCAGCTAGGGACGACAACCTTCCCCTCACCCCCGGTAATGTGACATCTGTTCCCGGAGACAGGGTGGATGTGGCATTGGTGACTCAGTTCTTGAGAGCTTACAAGAAAACTACATTTCTCGTTTTTCTTCATCTCTTCTCTCTTAGGCTACAGTCATGAGATGATTTTATCAGAGTACCTCAGTCACAAGTCTTTTATACAAGCACTGAATCGACACAAGGAATTAAAAAAAAAAAAAAGAAAGAAAGCAGCATGAAATGGTCCCCGATACAAACTAAACTAGAGTAGCTATAATCCCTACTGTCC
Organism: Apaloderma vittatum; assembly: GCF_000703405.1. Taxonomy (NCBI): domain Eukaryota; kingdom Metazoa; phylum Chordata; class Aves; order Trogoniformes; family Trogonidae; genus Apaloderma; species Apaloderma vittatum. The sequence continues at coordinate 4,441 of NW_009716109.1, forward strand.
CTCAACTGTTTTCTACGTGTTGGTCTCTACATTCCTTCTGCCATGGCTGGTTTACTCCAACTCAAAACTGAAGTGGCTCACATTCCTCCACACAAATACAGACCAACAGGAAATTGCAGATGGAGCCATCCTGCCTACTCTGCACTTCAAATGCAGTGAATCAGCCTCCCTACTCGCTCTCTCTCCTCCCAAAAACTTTGTCCTTCCTGTCCACTGTTGCAGTTGAGAGTGGGGTTTGAATGACTTCACTTCATAAACTAGAACCAAATCATTAGCTGCTTGGAAGACAGCTCCTCTCCTTTCTACACCTTTGTTTTCCCCATCAGCCCCTCACTGGTACTATCTCCCCAATTCATTCTCCTTCTCACCTTCTCAGGAGCATTGATGACACCAGTGTTGTACCCAAACTGGAGAGATCCAATGGCAGCAACGGAAACAGCGTAAATAAGGGGTGCTGTGATTTTCTATGGAAAGACAGAAAATAATTTAGTTAATTTTGTTATTCACGCTTTCCACACAACTTGAGTTTCTCTTCAACATAAACAGCAGATGCAGTTCATAGGTGCCCTGTGCAAGTGCGCCAAAAGCAGAGAATGGACTTTTATCCTGCAAGGGTGGGTACCAGTAACAGAAACCTTAGAAAGGGAGATTCAACTGTACAGCAGGAAAAAGTTCCGTGACTAGAAGTAGGAGGGCCTGTCAGGACCTCCCCTTTATTATCTCCTGACCTGCATCAACTATTCTCAGCTCATTAGTAATGAATACACTGGCTGCATTAGTGGCTGTTATTTTGGGTTCATCTGCTTTACAGAAAAGCTTTTGCTGAGCTCTGGCATGGCATGAAACAACGGTCTTAACTCTTCCCTTTGCCAACTGACAAGTTCCCATAAACCAAGTCTCAGATCTGCCCATGAGCTATAATACTGGCAGTCACTCCTAACAGTTAAAACATGCACTCTTCAGCAACAGGCTTGCTTTTCCCAGGCTAGAGCTTCCCCAACTCTGCCTCAGGGCACCTGGCACAGCAGCCTGCCTCTGTGGCAGCCTGTTTCAGAGGCGGCGGCAGCAGTTGCTGCCAACCTTCCCGTTTATTTTTCTTGAAGTTGTGGCAATACTTGCCATTTTAAATGAAGCACAGTCCCTGGAATTTGAGCAGATGTGAATCTCTATTAAAATAAAAGCTGCTGTGCCCTCAGAGCCACAGAGGAGACTTGGAGGTCCAACCTCAGAAGTCATACAAACCGAAAAATTTAAGTGTCAATGAAATGCATCCTGACATCTTCTATGTTTTTGAAGCTTCTGGCATTTAAGCCAGCTCTTTGTTAGGGAGGCATGGGGGAGCAGATGACTCAGGAGTTGGCACTCAGACAGACAGTTTTTGAGTTAGCACAATTTGCAAAGATCATATTTCTATCTCAGGAGTGTTTGGAAGCATTTCCAAAAATTTTAACAGTCCTTTTCCAAAGCCTTCCAATTATTATCCTCAGGCTGGCAGAGGAGAGAAAAGTACTCCATGGGGCCTCCTGTCACAGCTCCTCCAGTCTCTCTCATTCCAGTTCAGCTCCAGGAATAAACAGTGTCTCCCAAGGCTACCCAAAATCTTTGCCAATAACCTTCTGCCAGTGCTCATACCACCTTACCAGTCTTCCAAGCCAAGCATGTAGGTGCTTCTGGCCTGAACAACCCTTGCACGGCTATCAGTTAGGCCCCACTACACAGGGGAAATTACTCTGGAACATGGTTTCCCCCCACCTACATCATGCAAATGTCTCATGCTGAGCTCTCTTGCTGCCAAGGTTATCCATGGAGAGACAAAGGGGACACGGTCCTTTTCTTGTATGGTGGAGCACATGATTCCCGAGGTACTGTTCACACCTGAATATACCTTAGGGGGTGTCTAGGTCTTCTTCCCCCTGTGACTGCTCCCCTCACTTCTGCTGCAAGGAAATTTGGCACAGAACCATAAGGACACAGCTCTTCCAAAGCATCTACATGCCTCTAAAATGGCACTTACACATCTGAGCACTTTCAGCACTCTAAGTCAGATCACCCCCAATCAACAGTTACAACACAAAGCTGAGGATAAAACCCAGCTCTCCCCATTTTCAACAGTGACTCAACATACGAGCATCGTTCCCACCCAGGGCTCTGCTTTGTCATGACTTGCTGTGGCCACAGCCAGCCTTTTTCTTCTAGGCGCAGCAGGGACTGCAGGCTGTCTGTTTTGTGGGCACCTCGTACCTACATAAGCTACAAGGTTGTGTTCTTCCACCTTCTTTCATACTCTCTCCTCCTGGCTGTTGCCTGCTATTCATATCCTACCACCCAGACACTAGATGGCCTGACCCAAACCCTCCTGTGAGCCAGCCAGTGACCTAATGTTTGGATCATCTGTTACTGCTAGAAGCACCTCACTTCCCAAAAGGCAAACAGGGAGCTCAGAAATAGCACAGAGCTACACCCACCCTACCCAAACGCTCAAGGCTGAGAGAGGAATTCAAACCACCACCCCTCCCTCTGACCACAGGCATCAGCAGCACCCATTACCCAGGAGATGCTTCTCACCAGCCCCCTCTCCCCTTCACCGCCTGGAGCCTCAGAGCAGCACAACCTGTTGAACCCAGCTAAGGCAGCCTCCGAGCGACCTTGAGCAGATGTTCTCCTTTGCTCTGCCTCATCTGCCCACACTACCATCAACCTGGCGGTGCGGGCCGGTTCTGTTGGCCTCTGTAACTAATCCCCGGCCGGGGTCGGCAGGACAGTCGCTCTCTGCCCTCCCGCCTGCCTGCTGTGCCCCTCTGATGCGCTCCGGCACACGCGGGCATTAGCTCGCCTCAGCGGCGCACGCCTCGCTCGTACCCACAGGCCAGCTATGTCTGCTCTGTTCCTAGTTCTTCAAAGAAAAATGGGGGGAAAAATACGCTTGGGGGAACAAAATACGCTTTGCCGCCTTCTTGGAGTTGCACAGTAACCTTATCGTAAGCCATACTACCACCAAAAAAAAAGCGCCTTTAAGAGCATCACGAACGCCGGGACGAACGCCCGCAGCCCTGCCAACAAAATAAACCTC
>NW_009716110.1:0-601 GCF_000703405.1 Apaloderma vittatum
CCTTTTCCCTTTTCCCTTTTCCCCTTCCCCCTTTCCCTTTCCCTTTTCCCCTTTTCCCCTTTCCCCTGCTCTTCATTCATTTCCTTTAATTTCATTTAATTTCACTTCCTTTCAGTATTTCTTTTGATTTCCTCTCGCTTGTTTGTTTCCTCCCATCGTTTCCTCCCATTTCCTCCCGTCGTTTCCTCCCATTTCCGTTTCCTTCCATTTCCTCCCCTTTCAGTTCGTTTCCTCCCATTTCCTTTTGCTCTATTTCACTTCATTTCGCCCTGTTTTGTTTCACTTTGTTTTATTTAATTTGATTTCATTTCACTTTATTTCAGCTCCTTTTCTTTCATGTCGTTTCCTCTCGTTTTTATTTGGTTTCACTTTGTCCCGTTTCGGTTCCGTTTGCCCAGATTTGAATTTCATCCATTTCACCCGTTTGGTGTCGTTTGATCTGATTTTTTGGGTGTATTTGATGTATTTTATGGGATTTATCGGATTTATTTACTTTATTTTGTGTATTTTTTGGCTCAGGGAGGAGCTGCCGGAGTCGGCCTGTGGGACTCAGCTCCCCTGATTGATCCGATTGATCTGATTTTTTGGATTTGTCTGATTA
>NW_009716111.1:0-1106 GCF_000703405.1 Apaloderma vittatum
GCCAGCGCTGTCGGTGTTGCTGAGCTGCCGCCGCTTCTTCTTCCAGGAGGCCACGAGCTGGTCCGACTGCGAGACGCTGTTGAACCGCAGCTTGTAGCTCCTGCGCAGGACAGGGGGGTGAGGGCAGGGAGAGGGCAAGGTCGACCCTTCCCCACCCCAGCTGAGTCCCCCCAGGCTCCCCAGGGTGCTCACTTAGGTGGCTCATCTTTGGAAGTGCTGGTGTAGGGCGAGGTCATCTCCATCAGTGCCTTGGAGAAGCTCTGTTGGGGGCAGCACATCATCATCCCATTGCCATCCTCATCCCCATTCTCATCGCTGCACTCATCTACATTCTCTTTGCCATCCTCATCCTCATCCTCATCCTGACCCCTGTCCTCATTGTCCTCTCCATCCTTGTCCCCATCCTCATCTCCATTGCCATTTTCCCTCATCCCCATCCGTATTTCCATCACTATCTTCCTCATCTTTATACATCCTCATCCATCTCCATCACCATCTCCATTCCTATCCTCATCCCATCCCATCCCCATCCTCATCCCCATCTCCATCACTGTCTCCATCTTCATCCCCATCCTCATCCCCATTTCCATCACCGTCATCATCCGCATTACCCTCTCCATCCTTGTACCCTTACCATCTTCATCTTCATTCTAATTCACATCTCCATCCTCATGTCCATCCATATCTCCACCACTAACTCCATCCCCATCTTCATCTCCATTGGCCTCTGCATCCTCCTCCCCATCCCCATTGCCATCCTCTTCCCCATCTTCATCCAAATCCTCATCCCCATATTCATCCCCATCCCATCCCATCCCATCCCATCCCATCCCATCCCATCCCATCCCATCCCATCCCAATCCTTATCCCTATCCCCACCCTCATCCTCCCCCCTCCCTTCTCCCACCTCTGCGCACTCAGGGGGGTCCCCGTTGCCGAACGTGCTGGTCACCACCAGCACCAGGGTCTCATGTTCTAGGGACACCACGTCATACTCGTCCATGCACAGCACCTGTGTGGGAGGGGGTGAATAGTCAGGACACAACGAGGGAGCTTCAACGGGTGCCTCCCCAACCCAGACTTCCTCAACAGGGTGTCAAAGGCCC
>NW_009716111.1:1220-1457 GCF_000703405.1 Apaloderma vittatum
CCCGGTCTCGGTGGCATAGAGGATGGTGGCCTTCACCCGACGTGCCATCATGTGTCCCATCAGCTTGGCCGAGATCTTCACTGCACTGCCGGAGGTGACACGTGAAACAGGTCAGTGTCCAGACCCAAATTTTGGGACCTCCATGAGCAGAGACCACCCTCCTCCAAGGGTGGGGACCTACTTGGCCACCTCCTTGAAGGTCTTTCTCCTGGTGACGGTGGTGCCTTTGGAGACGTA
>NW_009716112.1:0-9104 GCF_000703405.1 Apaloderma vittatum
AATATCCAATCTAAACCTCCCACAGCACAACCTGAAGCCATTCCCCATCTCTTGCACAGACAAGTAAGGGAGACATCTTTAGAGCTGCCTACCATCACTACCAACTGCGATTCGCTCTTGGCCAGTGCACTAATTTCATTGTACCTTTTTACTAGGAAGGCAACAAGGTTCTGCTAGAGAACTATAAGAAAATACAGCTGGAACAGAGCAGGAGTGCCTGCTAGGAGGCGAAACATTTCATTTAGAGTGCCCGCTAAACTGAATCTTTCTGTTCTTAATTTTGTGTAAAATGGAATTTTGGCTGTTTATGATATTTTTGTTCTAAAGAAAATTGATTTAGGAGACTGCCAGGACTGTAAACTGAACAAGGTGTGATGTCTGAAATTAAGGAAAGAAAATGAGAAAATATCTGTTCTTGAGTTTGAGCTTCCCATATCTACTTCATCTGACCTGGTTAAGGCGAGCAACCGATTTAGACACAACTGATTTAGACACAATTTAGACACAAAATTCAACAAGTAATTACTCACAAGTTTAGTATTCAGTATTTTAACACATCCCCTGAAGTAAAGCATGTAGGATGGAAATTGGACTTGATTTAGCACAGCATTTATTTTCCGATTTGTTCTTACTTTGATTTCTTATGTTTGAAAATGCAGTTTTGAGGTAGCAGTGAAATCCTACCTTATCTCTTTGTAGCAACAAAACTTGCATTAATTTCCTGGGGCCCAAATTCCTATGAGAAGTCTTCGTACTTCTTCTCTGCACGTTGAGATTTCTTTATGAATGATCATGCAGGTTGGCTGATACCTCCACCGCATTTTATGTTGTTTTCTTTCCCATCACATTTTATAATGTCTTGTTCTTTTCAAGATATTATAAGCCAGTTGTACCATTTTGTGTTCCAGGACTACCTACTTTATACAGAAAAGAAACCACGACATCCACTCAGCCTGGTTTTATTTAATTACCTAGCAATTCATTATTTTTAAAAGTGTCTTCCCTTCTTTATTAAATATAAAACATTTAGTGTTCAGTTGCAATTACACTGAGATATTCTGACCCTTTCAGAAAGTTTCCTAACTCTTGTAAGATTCAATCACTTAATTCTAGATTAAATATTCTTTATGCTATTAGTATCATTGCAAATTCATTGAAATTATATCATATTATGAGAAATTTTTCTGGCTTTGCTTCTACTGCACTTTGTATAATCTGAGTATAAATGCAACAATTCTACATGATTTCAATATTTAAAAAGCCACACATTATTGACTTTTTAAAGTATTTGATGCCAAAACAAGATATCTTTTTTTTCTGCTTCTCACAAAAAATCTCACAGATTTTGCAGGTCAGATTCTGTTTCTTTATATTTCATTGACCTCTTTCCTGTATAAATGATATTTACTAGATCAGCATGGTGCAACAGACACAACAAGGTAGAAGAAACTTTTCCTTATTATTAGTCTGTGGCATCTTTTTATTTTATTACATCCAAGTTTCAACGAGTTAGTTGAAAAAGCTGTTATGAAAAAGATGGAAGAGACTTGACTAATTGCTTCTTATGTTTCTTAGAGCAGAAATGTTCACCAAAACCAGTGAGTGTGAAGACACAAATATATACTCTGGGGCCTGCCTCCAGGATGAGGGCACCTTCAGGAGTGTTTCATTTTCTTCTGCATGCTGAAAGAGAGACAATGTGTGACGGCTGAGAACCACTGCTAAAGCACTGCTTTTCTACCAGTTTACACTTTTTTTCGTTGACCTTTATCATTTTCAAAACTAAAACACTGTTTAAAATATTTAAATGTTCTTAAATTTTAAAGCACATGCTGGTAGCCTGGCAATTAGATCTAAATTCTCTTCAGTGTTACAACAGAAGGCAACTCACTCAGAACTACAGTTTTAATAATTAAAAACCCATAAAAGTCTTTAAGTAGTGTAATAAAATGGTTTAAAATCATATTCATAAGATCCATGGTAAAAACTTGAAGAGAGAAATGGTGATTTTTATCTTTTCTGTCACTTCAATATTTTTAAAAAGTTTTCACATAATTTTCCAATCTCATAAAAAATGTAAGCTTTAATTGTGCACACAATATAATCGAACTAGGAAAGATTTCTGCTATCTCAAAGAGTTGTTTAGAATGGATTAGAATGTTTCAGTTGGAAGGGACCCACAGTGATCATCTAGTCCAACGGGTCAGAATTAATGTACAATGTGTAAAAAATTTAGTATATGTATAGAAATTTTGCAGATTTTCATATACTCTGAAATTAACAGAAGCATAAATGCTCTGAATCTGAGCTTTAAAACTGACATAAGGTTTCACAAACTAGTTTGTTAATGAGAGCAGAGAACCAGCAACTGACACCTGAAACCGAATTTGTGTCTTCCCTCTCACCACTTTGTCTATACTTTGGCATTTATTACATCTTGAGTGGTACATAGACCTGTCCTTTTTTAAGGAAGCTATTTGCCAGACTTGGATTCTGTTTGTTCAGGCAACCCATATTTACTTTCAATTATGCTACTGCTCCTGCACAGTCTGCTTGGAGACTGAAGGCACACCTCAAGAATTCTGATCAGGTAGTGGGAAATGTGGGCAGGTCACCAAGAAAACAAACCCCTTTTTCTTCAGCAGTACACATTTTCTTATTGCCCATGACTAGCTTGCTTATAGGAAACTTACCTTTGTGAATGTCAAAGGCAGGACAACCCACCCATCACTTTTCAGGAAAAAATGTTCTAGGATTTTTCAATTCGAATTCTACTTTTTTCCTGGTAAATAAATCATAGAATCCTAGGCTGGAAAAGACCCTTGGGATCACTGAGTCCAACAATTAACCCTACACTACAAGTTCACCCCTAAACCATATCACCCAACACCACATCTAAGCGACACTTAAACACTTTAACCAAGACCATTTGATTTAGTTGAAAGCCAAATTTTCCATTAAAACAGTTTCAGGGTAAATGTGTCCAGCCCTCATGTTGCTACCACTGTGTATTTCTCTCTAACAAAACACTTGAGTAGTTGTAGTTACCAAAGCAACAGGCATCCTTTTTTGCCTTCAGGAGGGAACACTCCAGTGTGAGTGCAGAGTCCTTTGAAGGTTTATCCTCTTTTCAGCTGATGGTCAAACCAGTCGGTACTTACACTGGTTGCTTAGCTGATTCTTCTGTATTCTTGCCTGATATTTTCTGTAGAAAAATATATGCCCATGTGCCATGCAACTACCCATAGTATTGAATTTATTGCATGGCATGATGCTCAAGACTATTCATTTGCAGAGCAGCGTGGCTTGTGTAAATCTTGAAATTTGCACTTTACTTTTAGCATGCTTCTGGCATATTTTTGAAGAGAGATTCTTAAACCTAAAACTTCATCTCAAATGTTTGTGAACAGGGCTGGATAATATTTGTTCTACGGAAATAAGCTCCCCCAAATTAGCATTTTTTAAGAGGTTAGAAGTATTTAAATATTTAGATTAATTGCAGTGGATAATTTTGGCCAAAAGAAAAAAAAAAGAGTATACTGATTTTTTTATAACATGCCAAAGTGATTAATCTGAACATTTTTTAGCAAAAATGATTTTTAAGAGACTAATTTCCTGTTTAAAAATCAACCTCAATTTGGGGAAAAATGTTTTAAAATAAGTTATTTGAAAATTAAATAAAACATTTCACTCAAGATAAGTGCAGAGTAATTGTTATTTTGATTTCTGTTATTTTTGTTTCTTGAAATATTTTTAGAGCTCTGTATGGCCCAATTTACCCATCAGAACAAAGGAAGCTATTATTTTTTAATTTCTTTTTGCAAATTTAATTTAATTACTTGCTGTATACGTTTTTTGGTTGCAAGTAGATTTGATTAAAAAGTATTTTTCACTGCTCTGCTTATTTTATAGAGTTTAGAAGGTATTATTTAAAAAAAAACACAAACAACAAAACCACAAGGCTTTTCTAGAGTAGTGTAACTAAATGAGTGTAGGAACTCCAAGGATTACCACTCTTAATTCTTGTTTTGTGTGGGTCTTTTCAGATACCTATTGGTAAGGCATAATGAATAGAATAATGCATACAGATGATTTTATGAAACTTAAAGAATTTTGGCTCTTTCCTATAGCCTGTAGGTCAGTGAAGCTATAAGCAGTTGATTTATTTCTCGTAAATATTGCTTTTGTTGAGATTAGTATGTTTATTGTTCTGTAGTTAGAAAATAAATAATTAAGATGTAGGCTGAAAAGATTGGGATTTCATTCTGTATGTGATTAATTAGCTTGTTTGCTACACTTTATTTCTGATCAAATAGAAGATGCTGAAAGAGTATAAAATAAGATCCTTAATATACTCTAAGGTCTTGTTTCTGCCCCAGTTGACATTAAAGGCAAGTTCCCACTGATGTGACTGATGCCCTAATTGCCTGGCTTGACATTGATGGTTTCTCATTTCTCAATTTCAATAGCTTTGCTCTGGAAAGGACATTGGGATGATGTCAGTTTTCTATGCAGTGATCACATGGAAAGTAAGTATTTTAAAGAGAAGATTTAAAAGCTGGAAGAAGAAAATTTTGCAGCAAAGGGTTGATGACTATCAAGCCACCTTGTTACAAGTGAGAACACACAGGAAGGCTGGTTGCTCTATGCCCATTTTTGCTGTAGGGTTTGTTGTTTTAACTTTCCTTGCTGGGAGTCACAGAATTTAACCTAATCATTTTAAAAGGAACATACTGTCTGGAGACAACTTGTTTTCTTTTTAATCCAGAGCCTACCACTAACAGGTTTTTTAACCTGGTCATTTAATACCTAGTTTCATTTTTCATCTCTTTGTGCTGTTCATTCTATTAGGCTCGAATGAAGCTCTTCTGCACTGTGCTTCTCCCTTTCTTTTTTCCACATGGCTGCTTGGTTTGCAGAGGATGCCTCCTTACAGATGTGTTCCTTCCCCTGACAAACAATTACCCCTGTTCCCCTCTGCAGGAGGCCATTAGGACATCATCACGGGTTCTGCTAAGTCATCTCACAATCATAGTTTTGTGCAATCACCTCTCATCTGAGTCTATCTAGGCATATGCCATGCGGGGAAACTAGCAGTTGCAAAATGCAGCACCTCCAGGCATATTATTTGTTATTTTGGTCCAGGAGTGTGACAGATAATGGCTACTGTCTGAAGGTCTCATTGGCTGCCATGGCTGGCATCATGCGCAGAAAATGCGGAAAAGCCAGTATGGGTGATCACATCCCGTCTTAATAACAACAAAAGGAACAATTTCGTATTTTCACTGCAGTTAAAACCACTGAAAAGGGAGGCTAGAAAGGTAACGTCTGGAGAATAATTCCACTGAACACACTCACAAAGCTAAATTTATGTTGCATCTGTTCTTTATTACTTATTCTTTATGAGCTGTATGTGCAAAAAGCAAACATGTCAATAATTCGCATCATATTTAGCCTAGTTATCATAATGGAGCTAAGAATTTAGCATGATTTTACTATAAAATTAGACATTTGTAAGCTTGAAGTGTGCCAATTATTAGGAGATACTTATTCCTTAAAATCCAGATGTACCAGGTGGGTCCATTACTGATATGTTATTTGAAAAACTGTTCACACTTTTCCCCTAGCTATTCACACACTTCTAACTCGTGTTAAAAAACCCCAAACTGTGTATTTTCTTGGTAGAATGAAGCCAACTGCTTTGTGGAAGACTTTCAGTCTGTGTCAATGTTACAAAATGCCGAATAACTAAAAGGCCCCTTGATATATGATCTCATGTTGCTTAATAGGCCTCCGATTACTTTGGGGAAAAATGGGTTTTATTGTGTTAATCATATGAAAACGAAGTTACTAATCCCTATCTAATTATGAGGGGTTTTTTAACTTGTAATAATATACTAATTATTTCCTCTTATTGAAACGAGACCTGCTCTAAAAGTAATTCTCAATAAAGCGTATGAAAAAGTATCCAATGAAATATCTTGGCTATAATTTTACTTTATGTAAAAAGTGAGGTTTGAACCTTTTTGTTAACACTGTTGTACCGAAAGTTATAAACAAACAGTGTCTGGCACTTCATCTCTAACAAATTCTACTTCTTCTTTGATAGCTCGCTGAGCAGAACCTTAATTCAGGTTCCATACAACATGTTTAGTTTATAGCGATATTAAATCATGTGAGCATAGACTCACCACAATCGATCGTGAAATAAATTACAGAACAATGCGATTTAAGATTATTTCACTGTTGACAGGCAGATGATTAGACAGCATAATCATTTCCTGTCCTCTGTCTGCCTCTAAAAGTACTCTGGATTTGGGTATTTTGTACTGCAAGGTGAAAGATATTAGAAAGCAGAGGGGGAAAAACCAACAACATAATGCTATTGAAAACAGGAAAGGAACAAGAAATTGTATGTCATCGTACAGATACCACTCAGCAACATCTTAACCTCATACCCAAGTTAAAATGCCTTTGCAGCAAATGAGACTGAGAACTGCAAAGTGAACCTTGTAGTCAACGGAAGGGAGAAAAAAAAAAAGCGGTTTTCCTGCAATGAACTCATCAGCAAGCTCCTCCCTAATTTAAGCTCTAGCTTGCAAAAAAGAAGTCTTTTTTTTCCTTTATTTTTTTCCCCCCTCTGACACTATTAGATCAAAACAGTACCCAGGCATTAGACAGTATTTATTAGCTTGTAAGGCCAGAGATAATGATCCTATTCAATCAGAACTCATGAATAATTCAGCAGTCCCAACTCCACATAATTTCTGGCTTTACTTTTAAAATGAGTAAAGCACCATTTGCATTGCCTTTTTGAGGGGAGGGGGAATGACAGTAAGCAGAAAATAAAGCAGATTTTTCCATGCTTTTGGTTCTGCTTCTCAAACATACTCAGCTCCCTTAGAATGTTATCTCCTCTCCCTTTTGTCCCCTCCCATCTCGCAGAAAAAAAACAACATCAGAATAAATATTAATCATGATACTATTGAGAAGATTCTGTACACTAATTATTGTCAAGAATAGTGCTTCCCATATTTATAGAGCATTTTGTAATCACTGCAATTTGTTCAGTATTGTTACTTACACTAACTGCTATGAAGTAATTACATGTTTTTCACTTTTTTTTTGTTTTAAAAGAGCACCCACACTTCTCAGCTTTCAGGGAAACTTGCAAATAATCTTTTCCAGACGTTCAGCTTCTGTTGAAATGAAACATTCTTTTCTGTGGAATTCATTTGCCATTGCTAGGCCAAACAAGCCCAGAGCTACGTGATACCTATAAAACCTACGGAAAAGTGCTGTATTACATATCCCACTGAATGGGAACATAGGATGCATTTGAGCTGTTTGGTATCTTGGAGCCTTTCTTTACCTCACCTGCCTAGCTTAGTTGATATCTTACCTACTGAAACAGCTTTTTGCTTATATTTCATGGCAGATCCCACATTGTTTTAGATATTCTTATTTTACTCAATAACCCTTTGCTTCTCCAAGCGATGCTAAATAGTTGATAAAATTTTTTTTTGTGGGATCCTGCTGCTGCTTTATATGGCCACTTTTGTATTTTATGTCTGCTAAATTGTGACAGCGGTGACATGACATGACATGGTGTGGTCACTTTCTGAATGTAGAGCAGTTCTGGGATGAGCCTATCAGACAGAGAATGTTTGCAGCCGTGTTCCCATTGTGCTCGTGAGTGGGACCCCTGTAAATAAGTAGCGTGCTCTAAATACCGACTATAGCAAACTTCCAGTAGCCTATTAAAATATTCATTACGCTGCTTACTGATGTGAGCCTCTGTAAAGAAAGGGAGATTAGAGATCTCTTATAAACAGATTATATTTTTGCTATAAACAGAAATAGCCTCTCTGAACCATGGGAAGGAGGAAGCAGTATTAGAAAGAGCAACAACAGTTCTGATCCTGTCAACAGCAGTCAAAGACAGTATTTCTCTGACATCTCTGTTAATGCAACTAATACAGATGTCAAGGAAGTCATCACGTCCATGTGTAATGGTGCGGCAGAGTGGCTGTACACACAGTGAATTAACATCTACGATGAGTCGGAAATTACCTTTCCATTTTTACATGAGACATTGGCCTGTCTTTCCATATCTGTGATGATATATCTTGGAAAAGGGAAGAATTTCACTGAAAAGAAGAGTTTTCCTTAAAAAAAAGTGTTTCAAGAACTGAAGCTTGAGATCTAAACATACTAGAGAGTATATAACCTTACTGTAAATGTACTTGACATGTTTCTTTACCAAGTGACATTAAAAAAGGTGAATTAAATGTAGTTGGTTTTTTTCATGAAGATATACCAATGTTTGAAGAAGATACTGTTCTGGCCACTTTTGAATTAAGATCTTTAGAGGGCAAACAAGCAACAACTCTGTAAGCTGCAGTAAATCCTGAGGGACTACAGATGTATTTGTTAACTTCTAGTGTCAGTCTGAGTGAGAGTGTTTGTGTATTCATGTCAGCCATTAATTAAAGGTCTCTTGGGAGATTTTAAGATCTTCATCTTGGATTAGTGGAACTGAACAAAAGGACAAATTGGGCTTTGCAAATTGCCATAGAGACTGAGAATGAAAAGGACGTTCTGATTCAGATATCATTGATTTCCCCATAGGTATCCTAGTATGAGAACTGATGATTTAAGAGAAATCATCAACCAAATATTTACAGTGCTAGTAGAAAAACTGCAGTTGTACTTGTATTAACAATTAGTGTTAAACATTTAGTAATAAAACCCAGCAGATAATTTTATATTAGATCTATGTTTATTTTAGCAGAAACTAATGTAGCATTTGTGAACTTTTCCATCAGCATTCAGTTCTGTCTTTGCAGCAGAGTTTGAAATTCAAGTGTGAAAGGAATAATACATATGTAACTGAATGTTTAGGCTTGTTCTTGTGCAGAAGAGGATGCTCTGATCAGTCCTTATATTTAGAGGAAACATTAACATGCTTTAAAAAGTCCTGGTATAGAGAAATACAAATAGTGTGAAGGTAATAGGCAACTAAATATGATTGCCTGAATTTTCTGGTGAGATTTAAAAGTAGAATCTGATCTGTAGATGTATTGGGTTGGCTCAGCCGGATT
>NW_009716113.1:0-263 GCF_000703405.1 Apaloderma vittatum
CAACCTAAATAATACATTCAAGCTAATAAAGAGTGAGACAGAAATGCACTAATGTCAGCTTGCTGGAAACTGTCAAATACAGACATGTGTGAGATGAAGCCTATGCAAGAAGCAAGTGGATTTGTGAGACTGGACTGTATTGTTCAGGTCACCGTACCAAATTTAGGTCTCATGGCCAGTCTTGTTTCAGTCCTTGCTTTCAGAAGACACTACCTGCTTGGTAATCTGCCTAAGGTATCATTTTTGAAAGGCTGTAAATATGA
>NW_009716114.1:0-4045 GCF_000703405.1 Apaloderma vittatum
GACGTGCACGTTGAGATGATGGAGAATGCGCTCTAAGTGGACTTAAGGATAATTCGAGCCGTCTTAGACCAGTCCTCCGTGTGCCCAGGGTTTTCATGACCTCGTTACCCCTTTTGCAAACGTTTAAAGAGAACCAAACCATCACCACCAAACTTCAAACTTGCGTTGTCGTGGCCGTCTTGGTTTTGCCGGGATAACATCACAGGCCGTTAGCGGCTGAGAGTCAGCCGGGAGCTCAGGCCGGGAGAGGCCAAAGCCGGGGCAGGTGACTCCAGCTGCCTGAGGGGAGCAGCCCGCACCACAAGTGTCATCTCGTTATGAAAGGGGAAGTTTGCTGAGGATGGAGACTGGTCCTTCTCCTCCTCTTCCTCTTGAGGACTGCCATCTCTGTAGGAGCTTGGTTGTCATTCTGCTCCCGAGGAGTGTTCTGCTGTGTATCGTGACTGTCATACCTTCATGGGGCTGAGGATAACCTTGTAGACTTTATACTGGCCTTAGTATTAATATTACCTTTGCTGTTTCATTATACCTGTTCTCATTTCAACCCGTGGGTCCCCCGTCCCTTTCCTGATGCCCATTCTTGGCTGGTGAGGGGTCATCTGGTGAGGGAGCAACTCCTCTAGTTTAGCCCCGGATACGGGCTGAAGGTAGACCATGGCTTAGTCTGCTTTGGAGAACTTTGCTTCTCGACTTACCTTTTTTTGTATCTATGCAGTTGTGAAAAAGATGAGTGGCTTTGATTCCATCTAATAAAAGGAAATCAAACATACCTTTTTTCTTGGGTCACTGTATGTTTTGTAAGTACTTTGTGCTCCCTTCTTCAGAAGAACACGGGAGATACATCACCAGTGGAGAGGTACAAAGTGGTTTTGCTACAAGGTGAAAGTTTACCATTTTGAAGGGTCACTGAAAGTGAGTTTGTGGTCTTTTGAGAAGGTCAGGGAGATAAAACAAATTGAAAGAGGTATTTTGAAGTCTTAATTGTAGTGTTACTTGTCAGGCAAAAATAGACCAGCTGTATTCCTGCCTTAAGAGTCTGGAATGATTTTTGAAGTTTGTACCTATTCCACAAGGTACTGAGGATCTCATCTCTCCTGACGTTTGTTGGCAAGTAAACTTGTTTCACAATGCCTTAACAAAAGTAATGGTTAAAAGTCCTTTTTTTGAGAGAAGAGTAGCCCCATCTGAAATCACTGAGAGTACAGATATCACAAGTCTGGTGAATTGAGTTCTTCGTTGGTATTTATATAAACCACACAAAATGGAGTTTCCTGACCCTTTATAAAGGTGGAAGCCATTTATAAAGATTGGGACCCATTATAAAGGTGGAAGCAGATTAAGAGAGATGTAATTCTGGAAATGAAACAAGGAAAGTAGAGGTTCATTTTGATGAACCTTCAAGTTTATTACCATCCATATATTTTCCGGTAAATAGCTTCTTATTTCTTAATATTCCCATAATTCTATTTCTCTGAATTTTTCTTTGTAATTGGTAGGCTGTGGCCTTTTTTTGTTTGTCTCTTTCTTTAAATATTCCCTTTCTGTTTCTCAGCACATATGCTTATGAAATCCGTTTTTATATACTATGTCGGTTTTCTTTTGGGGGGAAGTATGGAACTTGGTGTGGATTCAGCAGCAATTACAAACAAAGCTAAGGCAGTTCTGCTATTTGTGTCTCTGCCAGCCTCTTACTGCAGTGATGTGCTGCATCCTGCAACAGAATGCTAGAAACATCTATCATAGCTAAAAGCTGCCAACAAGAATCCCAAATTTTAGCTAGGCAGCATCCAAGTCAATGCATTTGCAGCATACCTCTTTAGACACTCTGTTTTCTTATTTTGCTGCTTCCTTTCTCATTTCTATCCATGTGTGCTTATTGTTTGAGAAAATGGGGAAAGATTTGCTGACAGCATGGTGTAAGGGAGGCAGCCTTTTGTATATAGAATATTGCAGGTTTTATTGTGTTCAAAATTTATTGCAGCATTGAAATTATAGCATACTGCAGAAATGTGCTGCCTTTTTTTTTTTCTCCAAAACATTTAAAAAAACCCCCAAACTTCAAACGTCAGTTTTTGTGGCCGTTTTTCATGCAGAGACTTTGTTGCTTGCATTCCACCCTGGCTCGAGTTTTAGCATCCTATTAGATTTGAGTATGGCATAAAACAGGCCCAGATCTTTTTCAGGCTTTCCATTTCATAAAGCATGCTTAGAAAGTATATATACTGAGAAAAAGCTGTAGTTGCAATTGTTAAGAGACACAGGGTGTGTTTCTTTGCTCTTTGAAAGAGTGCTTATGCTTTAAAAGCTGATATTCTTCAGGATGACAGAGAGGCACCACCAGGCAAATACTTATGTTTGAGTGAGTGCATGTATTCGTATTAACTCTGTTTTATACCTGCTGCACAGAAAGGAAGATGAATTCGATAGATGACAACTGCATTAAAGTGGAAATTAAGTACTTTAAGTGGAAAGTTCTTTCTGTTTCATTCTATCCATGGAAGTTAGGTCCTTCTGAAGGAACGAGAGAAATGAAGCCCCATTTTTTTGCAATCCCCTAAAGCAATCCAGCTATTTAGAAAGAAGGAAAGTTGTGACGGAGCGCAAAATACTAAATAGTGGTTATTGTTGCTATTTCTTCAATAAAGATTTTTGTTTCTTTAGAAGTTCCTTCTAAGTTACTTTACTGAGTATGCATACTTACCATGCGTTAGAGTATTTCTTGATACATAAGCAGTCAGCTTTGAGTTTATGGTGTTATTAGTTGAAAAGTACTTTCAAGTGGCACATAGTTGGATTTGTCTTCATTTAAGTTATGAGGTAATGAGCTCTATACATATAGTCTTCAAACAAGTAAGTTCCTAGTGTTCTATTTTACTGGGCTAAAATCAGATATTTCCAAAACAGGAAGATATTTTCCATGGATGGGACCACAAACAATATTTAGTGATACAGTTAATTAGTATAAAGCATTGTTTGCTGTTCCTGCTCTTTAATTTCTAGTGGTTGACAGAATAAGCAGAGAAACCCAGAATTACATGAATCCTGGAAATTGAACTGTCTTTTAACACTAGGGAAGTTTTTCATTACATTCAAACCTCAGAGCAGCGTTTTAGTATATTACCTTAAGTTGTTATTGTGTAGTAATTGTCATAAAGAAAGATAAGGATATATACACAGTCACATAATGTAGTAACTCAGGCAGTTTACCAAATGGATGGCTGCAGTATTTAATAATACACAGTAATGCAGCACAGTTCAATTAAAAAAAAAATGAAATTACTGAAGAAATTTGCCTAAATAGAATACAGTCATCCAAGTTATGATTACTCAAGATAAAAGTTGTAACTCCAGGAAAACGTTGGTTCATCTTTGGTTACTATAGTTGATCGTAATACTGGTTTCAACTCGTACCAAAAAATTTTAAAATAAGTAAGTCCTCACGCAGTAAAAATACTTTCAAGCACCTCGTCATGCTCTGGTTCCCAGTGTGGGAATTCAAACCTCACTCCAGGGGTTACGTGACATGACAAGGATAGACTATGTTTACGTCCTGAAAAGGTAGAGAATGACAGTGTATATCTGTGAGAAAGGAGAAAACAGCGGGAAATGCTTCACATCCTTGAAAGCTCTGCTGTTCTGTTGTGTGTTAAGACTTTTAAAGTCACACCGGTGGATATCGCTTAAGACTCAATTGCGATGAAGTTGGCTGGTGCTGGCTAGCAAGCCAAAGACTCTGCACACTTACTGTCTGACTTTTCGACTTTGTTACAGAAATAATACTGAATTGAGCTGTCATTCATTCCCCGGTCAGATTTCACCCAGTTGGCCAGTTGCCATTGGACATGACGAAGACAGTTTGTTAAGCGACTGCACTTCCAAAGATTTTGAGCTGTAAATGAGCAGGTCGAGGAAGCATTTTATGTGCTTTTACTGATGCAGCAGTAGTGCCGTTACGCCCGATTTCTGGAATGCACCAGAGACCGCAGGTGGATGGAGAGCTGGCAAAGGCGTTTACTCCTGTTCAGGGGCAACCAGCTCCGAGACA
>NW_009716115.1:0-330 GCF_000703405.1 Apaloderma vittatum
TACGACGCCGCTACCTCCAGCCCCCATCCTCGTCATCTCCATCCCCACGTCCTCCTCGGCCCCATCATCTTCATCATCCCCATCTTCGTCATCATCCCCATCTTCTCCACCATCCCCACCATCTCCCTCTTCTCCACTGTCTCCATCATCTCCACCATCTTCATCACCTCCATCAACTCCACCATCTCCGTTACCTCCATCACCCCCATCATCTCCCTCATCCCCATAATCCCCATCATCTCCATCATTCTCATCATCTTCCTCATCCCCATTATTCCTATCATCTCCATCACCTCCATCATCTCCATCATCCCCATCACCTTCATCACC
>NW_009716115.1:544-861 GCF_000703405.1 Apaloderma vittatum
CATCATCCCCATCCCCTCCATCCCCCCCATCATCCCCATCATCCCCATCCCCTCCATCCTCTCCAACCTCTCCATCATCTCCACCTCCATCACCTCCATCATCTTCCTCATCCCCACCATCTCCATCTTCTCCATCATTCCCACCATCTCCATCATCCTCACCACCTCCAGCTTCTCCATCACGTCCATCATGCCCATCATCTCCATCATCTTCCTCATCCCACCATCCTCACCATCTCCATCTACCCCATCATCTTCCTCATCCTCATCATCCCCATCACCTTTCTCATCCCACCAACGCCATCATCCCCAACATC
>NW_009716116.1:0-237 GCF_000703405.1 Apaloderma vittatum
ATCTCTCGCGGCGATGAGTGTTTCCAGGAAAACAACAACCAACAAACCCGTCAGGAGCGGCTCTAAATAGGTCAGGGTCTCCGGCAGCACGGGCGGTGTGCGTCGCCGGTTTTCTCCCCTCGGAAAGATGCGGGGCTGCTTTCTCTTGGGCTGCAAGCCTGGACGGAGCTCTGTTGCCCTTGCATACTGAACGAGGTTTTGGGGGGGGGGGGTGTTTGTTTGCTTTTTTTAAAAGGG
>NW_009716116.1:268-32164 GCF_000703405.1 Apaloderma vittatum
TTGTATGAAGGTAGCTCGACTTTCTGGTTTTAGCAGTCACGACGACTTTGGGAAAGGTAAATTTCTTCAGCAAAGGAGGAATTAACCTACATGAAGGAGTCATCCCTGATGAGCTAATTACCCGCGATAAGCGTAAGTGCTTGGCTTCACAAGCCCGTGGACGGCATGCTTAAAACCTTAAACTTTCAGTCCTATTAATACTATGTTTCAAAACGTGTAGGTGCGAGATTGTGTTTTCCGTGGGCACAGACAGGGAATTGCCAGGATGTTTGTGCGTGTGTGAATGCTCGTGTTTGTTTTCTGTTGATTTTTGACTCCTGAGCACACTAGAGAGCTCTCTTTGTGGGTTTTAAATCTTCTGGGCACTAGGTCTTTATTGTTAAGCTTGAATGGAAAAGTCTGTGAATAGAAAAGTTAGAGAAGTGCAAGCTCTCAAAAGTTTAAATAAGTCTCAAAGTGAACGACTGCAGCTTACTACTACTTGTAGGAAAGAGATGATGGTTTTATTGTAGGAAGGAGATGGTGGTTTTATTTCCCATCCTCTCTGCTGCTACTTCAGCGATGTTTTTCAGCAAGTATAAAAACGAGGTGCAAAACAAGTCCAATATTACTGTCAAGAACCTGTAAGTTTTTGATTCTGAATGAAATGTCATGTGAAACAGCATCACAAAACCCTGATGTCAGTACCTCTGTGTGTTGGCAGTAAATGCAGATGAAGCATTGCTACTGCAGGTTCGGTGTGAGAGACGCCCAGGCTGGAGAATGCAGGGAGGACCTGCTCTTTGAAGCTTTTGCCTCTCACGGCAGCGTTGTGCTCTGCTGCTCCTACTTTAGTTCTGAAAAGGAGAAAAAAGGGTCTCTTTGCACCGTCCAGAGCTGACACTTAACAGGTTTGAATAGGTTGTGCTGCTTCTTCTTTTCCAACCAAGTAATCTTAGTACTCCTTCCAACTCACCAGGTCAGTAGGCTGTTTAGAGGGAAGGGCAAGACTTTTTGTTCCTTCTTCTTTTTGGCTGCTGAGGTGTTCCTTTGTGACTACAAACTTTTTCCTGCTGTTCAGTCTCACCACATGGGGTTTCTTTTCGAGGAAGCAGGCATTTATGTAATTGTGTGAACTCCGAATGGGAGTTGTGATATTGCTGACGTTACTACTTTTTCTGTTGTTTGATTAAATAATCTATAAGGTGGAAAGAAGTTAGAAAGGAAACAAACCTCTTGCACGATATCTTTGCTAAGTTACCAAATTCCTGCAATTTTTTCCAGAATGAATAAAATAATGGATGCTTCGTTAAACTTAAAAGTATTAACAAAAACTGTCTGGTATTGACAGATTGTCCTGTCTTGCCTCTTCCCATGCTAGCAGGAGCTGTCTATCGACCCTGTTCCATACACTCTCTCTCACCAGCAGGGATGAATGTGCTCACACCAGCATCAGTCTCTCTTAACCAACGGCTCTCAACTGTTTCTTTTTTTTTTCTTTTTTATTTTCTTCTTTCCAATTTCTTCAGCTAAGTTTTAATTGAGATGATATCTTCCCACTTGAGTAGAGTGGCTGAGGGATAAGGCGGCACAAAAGCAGGGAAAAGCCCTGTGGAAGATAATCTTTTGGGGGAGTGTAGGCTTGTTAGTTAATTAGCTCTGCAGGTCCTAGGATTTCACACAGCAGTGAGGATTGCTGCATAAAACATAACAGATGCTTAACTGTCATTGCAGTTTTTGCTCTTCAGGTTATCATAGGAGACTGTGGTTTGAGTGTTTGCTCTTAGAGTTTGAGAATTTATGAAATGAAGCATTGTTGTTATTTTAAAAATGAACATATGGTACAGCTGTAGTAGTCTCAAATCCTGAAACATAAGTCAGGCTGCATTGGGATGTAACAGAGTATGGAAATGGAGTGCAAGGTTCTCCCTATTGTACTGAAACAGACTGCAAAACTTCGGTCATCTGTAGTTAATGGGAAGAAAAGATGACTCTGCAGTGTGAATAGCTCTCTGAAACTACTATTGCTTTGTCATATGCTTTAAAACCATTGAAATGCCTTGAATGTAAGCATGTGGTAGGTGAATATTTTGGTCCTGTAACTTTTGCATTTCATTTGAAAATTTGTAGTACTTAATGTATGTCACCTATCAAGATACAAGTGTGAGTATCTTACCTGATGTGATACTGTATAACCTCTGATGCAGCAAAGGTAGAGGCAGATGTTAGATGACGTAATATCCCAGTTAACAAAGGCAAAATTTAACCAAATCCAGAGACCGCACTTGTGTCTTTTATCCTCAGGCTGATGAATGCACAGAGAGTTGAAGGAATTACAAGAACTTTACTCTCCTGTGTGACTGTAATATCCCTGTTGCTCTGCTTGCCTAACTTGACAGATGCAGTTCAAATGTTGTTTGAAGGGCTGTTTTCTGTTGTTATTTTGCCCACAAGTACAAACTGTACAGGTTCTTTTCAAAGGTAAAATTTCTCTCTTTTTTTTTTCCTGCTCATGCTTCACTAAGCATGCGTGATCTTACTATAGGAAGTTTATGCTTTTCAGTATTCAAAAAATGATGTTTTTAAAATATTTCAAAAAATTTTGAAAATTCGTGTCCTGAGGATTAAAAGAAATGTTTTTCATCAAACTAATCTCTTTACTGATTTTGCGTAATGCACAGAGCAAACTGGGGAATTATGAGAAAAATCATATCTGCACAGTGCGGTTGTTTGATGTTGTTCTGTGTTGTTGAAGAAACTGCTGCAAAACAGTAGCTAATATTCTAAAACAGTAACATTCAGTGGAAGCATATATTATGAAGTAAGCATTACTTAATATATTCCATCAAGAGTATGTTGGTAAAAATAGCAGAATATTTGGTAATTTGTTGTAGTACAATGGGGCTTTTAACAACAGGAGGTCAGGGGCTTACTCTGCCAGAAAGAAAACTTTTTTTTTCTTATACCTTGCAACACATAACGTTTCATGAGTTGAGCTAATATTTCTAAGAGTGATGAATCACACCCATTAACTTCTGCGATTTTGTTGTCTCCCATCTACATGAGTGTTCTCATCAGATTGTCTGCAATAATTCTTTTGAATTTCTCAAATGCAAAGCATAGAATCTTAACATGTACGCTGTACATCTTGCGTACTACTGTGATTTTTCTTATATATTAGCTAAAGCCGACATTGCTTTCTATAAACATATTAATTGGCATGTTAAAATATTCATTAGAGAACCTGAGCTCCCAAGGCTTGTAAAAATAGAAGCCTTGTAAACCAATCTAAGTATATCAGTGCAGTTCCAGTCCTTTCCTTATCAATATTGGTACCTCACCAATTTGCTGCTGTTGAACTGCCAGACAGATCTTGTAATGACAAGTGGTGCTAATACACATCTAGTCACAGTAGAACTGTGCAGTTTACATTATTGATTATTTTAATATAAACAAGTTAGGCTGTTATGAAAACATTGCTAAGACTTCAGTCCTCGGTGAAATTACTCAATAGCACCGTTTATTGAGGAATTTAAGGAGGGGGGTGGTTAGCTAAATATAAGCACAAGTCGATGCTTTCGACACCTAAAGCCCCTTTCACCTCACTTTATATACCTAAATTCTTTTCTATTACATAGCCTTCTCTGTTAAGGTGTTTGGTAGATTTCAGAATGTTATGAGTCTGCCTTATATGCAGAGACTGCGTAAATAGGTTTCAGCTTACAAATAGATGAAAGGCACTTTCTTCTGTGATGGAGTGCGTGATCTGCATAATTTTGCATCTTGGTTCACAATTTTCTAGACTTTCTCATGGCAATTTTTCTGTGTGACAGGGTGAGGGGTTGTGGTATTAGTAAAATGCTACAGTTCTGGACAGTGTTTCATTACTCACAGCTTTCTGTTGGCAAACCGGTGCAGACATGCCAGTGCTGAAAGTAGGGAGGACTTGGGGCACACCAGCAACTGAGTCATTCAGTTCTGCATGTGGAGTAGGGTAATCTTGTCTCCTACATCTCGCTGAACCATGCTGAGAGAGATCCGACAAAGTCTCTTCTTGCAAATGAACCACAAAGCTCAAAGCCAGCCTGCTCTTTGATAATACGATGATGATCACCCCATCATTTGCATCTGTGTGGCAGGGAAAGGTGATCCTTGTTAGACTAAGGTAAGTCTGGTGCGTAAAGGAAAACTGTGTAACTGCTTACTACAGGCACTGAAGAACAATTCTGTACCTGGCTGAAATGATAGGGTTAAGGTCAGGAGAGCAAAGTAAAATTAACTGAGGTGAAGTTTGAATTATATTGTGACATTAAAATATTCTTTTTTTTTTATGTGCTGTGGGGTTTTTATGACTTGTGAGGCTTTTGGTGTGCCATGGCAGCTAAAATGCTGCTATTCTACAACCAGTGTCTTCTCATACCAAGCAGTTCATAATCAATTTACTTAATGGTGGCTGGTGTAGTGCTGATTCCTGGCAGAGGATGCCACCTACTGAATCTTTAACACTGCTCAGCATTAATAAACTTGTAAGATCTAATGAGTTTATAGCATAAGTGGTTATGGCTGTAGGCCCTGTTGTTCCCTCTGTTTATACTTATGCAGGTACCAGAAAGTTACACATATGGTAGGAGATTTTGTTTAACAACTCGTGCTGTTGAGTTTTAACTTGACACTTCTCAGTACATTCCATTTAAATACTGTAGACTATCAGGTCTCCTTAGTCCTATTTCAATTTGATACAATTTCAAAGATTAATTAGTTTAGGGATCAGTAATGTAACAGGCAGGATTAGTAGAGTGTGCTTCAAAATGGGGAGAGAGGAAAAAAAGTACGTGGTGTGATTTTTATGTAACTTCGTACACTTTACAGTGTTTATTTGCATCTATCGTATTTCTGAGCTCAAAAAACGAGCTCATTTTCCTAAAGCGTGGAAATTTTTTTTTTTTAAATTAGTGGCTCATTATCAAGTTGTATCCCAGAAAATATGAATTTGAGTAAGAAATTAAGTGAACACTCTAACACTTCTTACTCTGCCCTGTGCAGTTAGACTTCCCAAGAAGGCGTAGGAACCTCTTAATAGCGTTTAATAATGGAAATACTAATACAAGCTAGCAGAGGAGTACCCAGTCTCTCTTTGTGCATGACTACATATGACACACAAAAAAATTGCATGATCTTTTTTCCTTTGGCCACCTGCTGATAATTGGATGGTGAATCTTTGACTCGGAATTGCAACTGCATGTAAGTGCCTAGATGCACCATATTTTTCTTTTGAAATGATGTTATTTAATACACGTTACTAATTAAGAAAACCCCTTTTAAATCCGTGTCAAGGCTTTACAGAAAAGGATTCTGCCTTTGTCCATTTCTGCAGCCTTATCTGCAATGCAGGTGCAGTCTATGCCAGTCTATGCCAGACAGCTGTAGGCTGTGGGGCCTGTACAGAATCAGTAACATGTCTGATCCTTAACTCGGTCCCTTGTTAAACAGACAAACAAGTATACCCAAATTATAGACATCAAATGGCATTAAAGACAACTTAAAAGTTTCAAAGTTAACTATTTGAAAATCACAAAATGACAGAAAGTGTTGTCTATAGAATCTTAACTAAGCCTGTCGGTCAGTATAATCATGAATAATTTTTTGTTTTTTTTTTTCTGAGAGATTCTCACTAGGCCTTGTGCACAGGATATTTTGCTTACTGATAAACAACTGTTCCTGGATCTCTTGGTGCGTGGCTTGTCACTTGAACTTGATTCTGAAAAAGAGAGCTTTTCACTGGTGCTCAGCACATAGTAGCTGTGAGCTTCACAAACAGTAAAAATAAAAAAAGTATAATTAATCTCTGCAACATTTCCATGACATAAATGAATGCCCTTCTCCTGACATAGTGGGGGAGCTTCAGCATGGAGAGAGGTCTTCAGCAGGGTTTAGGCTCTTGGTTGGCATTGTGCTGGCTGGTAGGGCAGCACTTGGAGTGATGCAGTGCGTGTTCACGGCAGAGCTTCTGCTGCCTTGAATGGCAGCACGAGCGTTCAGCACTTCTGTAAACTAGAGCTCGCATTTATCAAGTTGGGCTCCCAGAAGAGGTGTGCGCAATTAGCGGCTGTGGAAGGACTGGTTGAAGCAACTTGCCCAGCATTACTAGGAGCTCCGTGGCAGAGCCCATGATACAGATAGATTCTGCACTGCAGCATTAAAGTGCCTTAACCTTGGGACAATCTTTTTGTCTTCCAGTCTCCTGCTTTTCTTCCAGCTTCTACAGCAACATGAGGTAGTTGTTTTTTTTCAGGGGGTAGCTCTTCTTATGACTTAGGCTGATTGTCTTGATTCATCTCCAGTCTGTGAGGAGGGGAAAAGCATGATTTTGTAATTTAAAGAGCCTAATAGCTTTTTTCTTTTTTTTTTTTTTAAATAAAAACAAGATCTACTGTCTGTAAATACTGTCCTGAGGAATCATGGTAAATCTTGAAACGTTCATCAGAGCTTTTCAAATGTTTAGATCCAGAGCCTGGTTTCTGGAGCTTATGAAATAATTGTAGATATGAACTTGATGCTACTACATGGTGCAGCATTAGAAGCCTGACTTGCTTTGTCAGAGTTTCACTGATATTTTCTCAGATATTGTCAGATCTCAGGCTGGAGAACTTAAGCACATTCTTTTAGACAGATGACATCAGAAACAGTGGAAGCGTATTATAGACTGCAGCAAAAACAGAGTTATGACACTCCTAGTCCCATAGGTAATATGAAAAATATAGAATACTCTTAAGATAGGGGTAGAAATGTTTGGTGCTATTGCTTTATTCTGTACAGTATTACATTTCTCAATAAATGTTGTCCGCAAATCTATAAAAATTTGAAGATGGAAATCACTCTTCTCTTAGATCTGAGACTGCTGTAGCATTACTCATCTAGGTTTGAATAAAACTAAATCTGCTTTACTCAGGATGCCTTCTCTACTGCAGGCAGGTGACAGATGCGCTGGAGCAAGTGATATTCCTGAAAGGCTAGTCAAGAGCCACCTACACTGGCATTTTCTTTATCTTTCAAAGAGGTTTGAGAAAACTTTTCAAGTGAAATTTTGCTGACTTGCCTCAGCATGTGGGTTAGTCTCACCAACTCGAGAACGACAAAAATAGCTTAAGAAACCATACAATGGGGCTTTACAATCTTCAACATGCATCAAAGAACGTTGTGGTGCTGTTAAATGTTAACAGAACTAATGTCAAAATTTTGATTATATTGTCGAGTTTATAATTTGGTTATATTGTCAACTATGCTGCAATACTCTGTAAATTGGATGAGTCTCAGTTGCACCCTTCATAATTGCCATGTAACTCAAATAGGACGAGGAGGAGAAAGCAAGAGAGGGACAAAACAGGAATGCTGAATCTTTCTTGTTTCTAAGTCTTTTGATGAATTTGCATTAGCTAATAATTCTGCATATAACTTGGTGGTGGATTGTTATTGCAGTTTAAGAGAGCTGAAAAAGCCTCTGCCTTCGAAGGAACCCAGTGGGTCTCTCTGAAGTGTTATTTGTAGCTCTCAAACTGTTCAGCTTCCTTTTTTCATGGTAAATTAGAATATTTATCAAGTTTCTGTATCACAGTTTTGTAAGACAGGATTTGAATTTTCTTCTCAACCTGTAAAGTGTACAACTAGATCTTGAACAAGGATAGGAAAACTTCCTCTTTGTTCAGAGGAGAAGATTTTTACTAATCCGATTTGGCAAATGTTTAAAAAAAATTAAAAAAGAAAAAATAAAGCACATGTGATGTTGAACCTCAGATGATGTGACACAGAAGGGTTGCAAGGAGTCTGTGGCTGACAGGAACGTGTGGGGTTTATAATCTCCACATGCATGCAGCCAGCCCCGGGGTTGTGTGCCCGTGTGCTTGTCATAACTCTGGGAACTGCTGCGGGGAGATGGGAGCCAGCAACCTCTTTCACGCTGAGTGCAGGGTCTTGGCAGATTTGCTTTTGTGCGCTACTGCCGCACAAACATGTTTGTAATATGAAAGTGATGTTTTGCGCGGAGTGGCTCTTGGTTTTGCAGAGCTGGAGATCACGGGTTGTGTGACATAGCATCAGAGTTTTGAATGTTCCTGATTATGTGGTTTTGACTATATATATGTATTTTGAATCTGTTCCTGTCATTCATTGTTATGTTGCTACTGTCATGCTGCTGCTTCAATCTCACAAGAACCATCAAATTCCTTTCACACTAATGACTTGTTGCAAAACCCAAATATATATATATATATATACTTATAAATTTGAAGTAGCTGGCTTTGGGCTGTGCAAGTATTTTTTGTTGTTTAAAAGGACCATTTCAACTTGCATTTCTGAATAGGCTATTTTTAAAAATGGACATTAGTGGGGTGGTTTTTTAAGCATTGTCAGAAACTCTCTAGAATGCTTGTTACTAGGATTTGTATTTTACTTTTTTATAGAAAGCCATAGGCAGGACTTAATTCGCTTATCAGAGTACTGGCAAATGCTTCTTAGACCTAGTAGGATAGCATGAAGATGAAATGCTTCCTCGAGATCGCTTGGTATCCTTTAGGTATCCTTTAGGTATCCTTTAGCAGGAGAGTGAGCTGTGGTTTCGTGGACTGACTGCAGGCAGCCCTGCCTGGCCCTGGCTGCTCCTGGTCACCCTCCACACCTGCCTCCTTGTTGTCCCCTCAGGCACCTTAATGCCTTGGCCTTTGACCTTGCCTTCAGTAGTCGTATTTCTTGGCTTTTCTAATTCTGTGACCTCCGCGCTGGCTTGGTGAGCTTTGTATTTGACCTAGTTTGTGCCTGTGATCCACGTCGCCGTTTCTGATCGCAGCCTGGCTCTGCGAATCGGAAGTGGCCAGCGACTCACTGGGATACTCAAGTAAAATGTGAATCTTCAGATGGATGCTGCCCTGTTTTTAATAAAAATGGTTTTAAGCCCCTTTCTCAGTCAGTCAGCCTGATGAAATAAAAGGTGGGTTTTTTTAATATTTTACATAGCTTTTTTTTTTTTTCCCCTCCACTAGAAAGGAATGCTCTTTATTTTCAAACTCAGTTGTCAAATGCACATATGTATTCAAAGTGGAAATATTTTATTTTTTTTTCTGTGACTTAAGGTTTTTGGTGGGAAAGCAAAGTTACAAAAACAGAGTACGTGACTGCTGTATAAGCACTTGACTAATCCTTGCAGTTACATGTTATTGAGACTGATGAATATGTACATTTTAAAAGGCATACAGTTACTAATTACTCTGAGATTAATTATCTTGCATTTGATTAATTGCTTTAGTAGCTACAACTGTTAGGTCACTAAAAGGACGGTGAAGGAGGAATAAAAATAAAACATATCCATATCTCTATAAAAATCCTTTAGAGAGAAAGCTCTTAGAGGATCGTCCTCATGCTGTATTTTACATGGCCTTAGAATAACGGGTTTCTCACCTACTGCTGGATGCTCTAGGTGTCACAATAACATTATGTGTACTTAAAAACTCTCCTGTGTATTGAGGTATATATAACTTCAGTTAACGTGTTCTGCATCAGATTTACCTCTAACTCTTCCAAGAAGATAATTTGCCACGTATAATAGCATTGACTGAGAAATCTGCTACCAGGAAACAGATTGTTTTTTCTCAAGTTAGCCGTACCTTATTGGAAAAAGAATCCTGTAAATAGCCTGAAGTGCTCACACTGAAGTTTTAACTGCTAGGTTTAGGTGCATTTGACTAATGCTTTGCCTTAGTGCATATAGAGATTTCTTAGGCTGTGAGTTTCTGTCTTGAGAAGCATAGGAGTTTGTTCTAATTGGAAAAAAAACTGACTAAGTTCAAAGACTGTGTACAAGACTGCACTGCAACGTGTGTGCAAGACAAGGTCTGATATTAAAAAAAGAAAAAAAGGATGATTCAGGGTTTGATGGGCCTTCCATGCTAGAAATATAAATGTCTTTCAGATAGTAGTACCCACCTCTTAAAAGAAAATAGCTATCTGCCTGAAGTGTCTTTTAATATTTGACAATATTTTATGCGAAATGTGACCAATTTTAGAATTGTCTGATACACAACAATGCAAAATTATATGCTTAGATGTCCCTTTAATTAGCTCTCATTCTGTCTCACATGATTTATAGCTCCATGACTCTTGTGTAAAAATGATATATGACTTAATGAATGGTTCATGCCTCTAGTTGCTTAATGGTTTCCCCTAGCTGGATGACTGGTGTGCTGGAGGAGAAGAAAGTAAGCACCTTCTCATTTATTATGGCAAGGACATAAAAGTCTGTGTTGCTGTGACTTATGGTTGTGTGCTTCCTTGGTGCTTATGCACTTCATTGGAGCAAGGAGCGTGGATCTTCCGTAAAGCCTAAAAGTAGCAGCTAAGAATAGAAATGCAGATGTAATGCTTCTTGCGCAAACTTAGTTTAATGCAGCTGTTTCGCATATTCGGAATTGAGCTCTAATTTTTAGTGATACTGGAGATATAGTATTTCAGTGTGATTTAATTCCAATAATAGGGTGGAACAGCCTTAACAGGCCAACTGTTGTTTTTGTGTTTTGTTCGTTTATTTTGTTTTGGGTTTGGGGGCAGTTTTTTTTCAAATGGCTGGACTGACTACTTAAGTAACTTTTTGAAGAAAGAGGTGCTTGTTTGCTGTATTACTCCTGTACCTGAATTTTTTCTAGTTATGTTTCTGTTCACTTCAGAATATTTGTCTTTACAACATCTTCAGTATGGTGGTTCTGATATTTTTAACTCCAATATTGTAAATTCAAATTAGTTAATTCTGGATTCTTAATAGTTTAAGTGGTCTAAGTGTGGATAGGGAAAAAAATCAGGGATATCAGAGAAATGAGCTGACTTCAGCCTTGTGTTGATCTGAAATAATTTGGTTTCTATTTGCAGCAGCTGCTTTCAGTAATCACTGAGGGGAGGCATCTAAAATACAGGAGGGGAATGAAAGGTTCTTTTTGTTTTGCTGTGCAGCTGCATAGTTTAAGTTCAAGAATTAACACCTTCTGCCAAGACTGCAGTAATGTCACAGGTATAGCTGTTTCTTGCATCTGTGTGGGACACAAACATGTTTTTAATTCTGAATCTGTTGTGATCTGTAAGCATTTTCTACATATTCCAGGAAGTGTCTGTCCAGTCCTCATTTCGTCTGTCCTATTTCTAGGGAGCCATAAAGGCTAGATCCTTTGCTGGCTTGCATCAGAGAATTGTGATTTGCCTTGAGAGATACATAGGTCCGCCTTTTTTCCCTTTTTTTTTTTTCTTTTTCCTTTCTCCTCCTCTTGTGAAGTTTGCACTTAATGCTATTAATTTTCAAAGAACTGTGTGGTACCTTTGCAGCTTGTGTGATACCATATACATGAACTACTGAGTTCACAAGTGAAGACTGTTACTGAATCCCATGATGGGAGATGTGGTTTCTGACATGGATTTTGGGGGTTCACAGAAGGTAATATTTTGATGTTGCTGGGTGTTTATTCATTAAGTAAGCATTTAAGGATTTGTGGAATTTACAAACTCTTGCTTCAAATTTCTGATTACTTTCTCATACTCGTAAGTATTTGTTCTGTGTTTTTGGACTTCACAATTTCTTCTGGAACCAGAGGTCTTTGGGGATAGCTGGTCCAGGAATTTTTCAGTATCTGGGGAAAAAAACAACACTCCCTCACTTCTAAGTTTCCTTGAAGCACTGACAGTGGGTCTAACTGTGCAGGTGGGCTGTGCAAGTCATTGTTGTTTCTGTGTCTTCAGCTTTTTGGCACTGGACTCTCATCATTCTTTTAAATGTCAGTAGAAGAGAAGCAGTGACCTGCCATCTTAAAATAGCAGTTTGTGCATACTTCATGATTGCACTTAACAGAAATATGGTATTCAAGGATCTGTGTAACCTTCTGAGGTGGTAGCAGAGCTTGAGAAAGTTGTGAAAATCAAAGGTTACTGCTCTTGGAAGGGTAGCTCAGTACTCTTAAACTCTATATTTGATGACGTGTTATCTTTTAATTCCAGAAGTGAATTACAGAAGCTTTACCAGCACTTCCAAGATTGTTGCAACTTGTTGGGAAATCTCAAACTCTGGTTTCTGCTAGACCTTTCAAGGAGGCTGTTTTGTAGTATGTAACAGAGATCTTACTCAAAATATGAGGAACATCAAAAGAGCCATTTCCAGAGTAAGGACTATATGTGCCACTCACTGAATAATCCTGAAAGTACTTGCTGTGAGAATGGCAAATGCATAGTGCAATCCCCCTCATGCCCTGTGTGCTCTTGTGTAAGATGATCTGCCTCACTCTTCAGATCCAGATGGAGGGTTTTTAAAGGTTTATGTGTCAGGCTTGTATCTCAATTGTAAAACAAAATTTTGGCAATGGTGGTTCCTGACTCTGCGTGTGTATTAGCTCGTTCATCGCCAAGAGGTAGGCTGAGGTCAGCTACTGAGAGTAGCTCTGCATGTGAATGAGGATTCCATACCAAAATGCACTTTCTAGTTTAGGTCATCAACTAGGAAAGTATTTTAATTAACATTGTATTGCAAGTAAACATGTTTAGATTTGCATAAGGTAATAGCTACAGATGCTATTAAGATCATCCAGCATCTTTTCTTTGGGAGTGTTTTATCCAATTCTGAGTAGGCTCATCTTGACTTGACTTGGGTTATGATCAGTTACATTTTACGAGATGATGTGTTTTGTAGAATTTTAGCTACACATTTTTCTAGCTAAGTTATATATTGGTGAATATGCTAATATGGTAGGGTAACACTGATAATATGTTTATGTATGAAGGTGTTTGCATATTTGCTGTCGCCATGAGGTTATTACTGAACTATCGAGTTGTTCTTTTTCCCAAATTCGGTATTTTTTGAGGTATAGATACATTGGTGTACCTGGCTCCAATCATGGGAGTATATTTGCATCTTTGTGTTCCTCCTTTGCTAGGGAGATTGTTGCATGCTCACTGATCCACCTGTGCAGAAGCATTGATGAGATCAGAGCCTAAGCGTATTACTGTTAAATGCAATTAGATGTTAGACTTGCACTGCAGTGCAGTTTCTTCCAAGTGTCACCTAAGATTAACTGAAGAACAGGAATGATTGAAGATGCTTTAACTGCTGAATCCTTGGAAAACTATTCTGAAGAAGTGGACTTTTTAAATTGAAAACATGGCCTTTACCTTGTGGAACGAGGAGTTTTAAATTGTTCTCCCTTGCTTAGGCTACCTCTAAAGAGTAAGTATTTTTTACTTGAAATAATTTGCTCAGAAAGCAGTATCTAAGTATTACTATATTGATTATTTGCTCCTGATTTTGTATATCTGAGTGGTGGTGTTTGTTTTCCTTTGTGTAAGAAATTTGGAATGAGTATTTAAAAGGCAGTATCTGTATGATCAAATATTTCCCAACTTGAATGAAATATTCTATTAAAATGGCAAACAGTGGATGCTGAACTGTGGCACTGTTTAGGCTTGCTGTGTTTTAGGAACCCTGGGATTAGTGTTTATCTGTCCCATAAAGGACATAAATCATTTAGATTAGAAGTAATCTGATTGTATTGAAGTACAAATTATAGCACAAAGGCCATTCAAGTGGGTTAAGTGACCAGGGTTGGTAAACACCATATGACTGCTGATTGGTCGATGAAAGAGTATTAACTGAAAGATAATGATGGATTTTAATCCAAATCTCTAAAGCGCAACAGCTGTAGTTCCTAAATGAGTTCACTCTCTGACAGAATTTTAGGACACCGATTTATTTGTTCCCAGCTATTTCTCTTGCATCAGAATGAATTTGAAATATAATTCATTATTCCTATATTGAATATAGCTATTCCATGCAACTTTGATTGGCTTTCTATTCTACTTTCAGTAATGAGTTCACTATGTTTTTATGCGCATTGGGGAAACTGCAGTGTTTTTATTTCAGTGTTCTGCAGTATGCTAGGCTAAGTGGTTGGTGTGATCTCGTTTAGGAAAATTAGCGGATGTTCTTCCTTTTTCATGTCTTTGACCAACAGAGCATGAAGTCTAGAGAAGTATTTAAAAAAGATAAACTGAAAAACTGGTATTGCATATGAACTTGTTTCCAGAACGCTTACTGATGTTAATGCCTAAGAATGTCAAGTAAATACTTACCACTGATAACAAGTTACATGAATTTGTGTAGTGTGCTTTATTTCAGAGTGTCTCTATATATTTTTTTAAAATGGGAATCACATCACATAACAATGAATTTATGATGTTCTGAGGCTGAGAAGTGGCAGCTGTTTAGGAGTACAGCATAACATTTCTTAGGATGTGAAATGAAAAATTTATTCAGGCTGTATTTTTTCATGATCGCAGTGTTGGTGCCTTACTGGGGTTTTTTTCTGGTTGTTGTTGTAATAAGAAGTTTGAAAAGTTTCAGGTTCTCTCCTACATTTTCCAAAAAAAATTTGTGCTTACCCTGAATTATGTGTGTTCATTAAAGGAATCGGATGAATGACTGTGGAAGGAAAGTAATTTAACTTTGTAGTTCCTTTGTCCATCTTTCTATTTGGTTTGGGAAAGTCAACAAGACAACAGATGAAGTGGCCCTAAATGATTGTTTACAGTCCAAGGAGTCAGACACAGAAAAAATGATACTGTTTCATCTGTCTTTGTATCTAGAAAATGTGAACGATTAAACTATTTCTCTATTGTTATTCAGGATTTATTCAGATAATCTAGATAAGATACGCCCTCGTGGCAGGATCAGGCATTAGATCAGCCTGTTTACTCTACCTACAAATTGTTTTCAGAGCAAACACAACCTAAGTTGTGCTTTGTCCTTTTGATAGAGGCCTATCTAATGCTATATCAAGTGTAAGTAGGTATGGATCTTGTCTTTTGGATTTACAGTATAATTCAAAATGCAGTTAGGAAAACTTTACCTAGTAAAGAAGTTATTGGAGAATGCCTTTATAGAACAGGGGGCACATCGTTTAGTGCACGTGGAAAGTAAATCTTGAATGCAGATATGTTAGAGCAGTCTGAAGTGCCTTTATAATACCAGTACAAAAAATCGTGACCCACCTCTACTTGCTTTTGGAGACTGACGTATCTTATTTTAATCTGTTTTCTTATAAAGCTAATAGATATTGCTTAGTTATTGAAATGCAAGAATTTCTCAGCAAGAAGATGGATAAAACAGAATTCCAGTATGTGGTAACTGTACTGCAGCTGTTGAGAGTTAAAACTATTGGAGTATTGGCTTGTGCATTTGGGTAACCGGATGTCTGTTTTACTACTGCGTGGCAGGGATAAAGTGAAACAGTCCAACAACGTGCCTATACGTGGCTTTTTTGTGTGTGTGTCTGCATATGCC
Organism: Apaloderma vittatum; assembly: GCF_000703405.1. Taxonomy (NCBI): domain Eukaryota; kingdom Metazoa; phylum Chordata; class Aves; order Trogoniformes; family Trogonidae; genus Apaloderma; species Apaloderma vittatum. The sequence goes on from NW_009716116.1 coordinate 15,600, forward strand.
TGGCCCAGCAGTAGCAATGGAATAAAATGGTGTCATGTTGCTCAAGGAGTTCTGCAAGAACTTTTGTCTGCCTGAAGTTTGGATAGGATATGAGATAGGACAGAGTCACCTTTTAAATTTTGTTTCTTGTGTTGACAGACTAAGTGTGTCTTAGATCTTTTGACGTTTTGAATGCGATTAGTCCATAGGTGATTAGCTGTGTGAATTTTTTGGTCACTGGAGTTTATGAAGCTGGGCAAACCCAAAGGTGGGCATGAGATTGCTTCCCTTCCTTGTACGCTCCAGTTACCTTTGGGAATTTTCGCAGTGTGAGGGGCGTAAGGTTGGGCCACATATATGCAATGAGAAACTCAGTAAAATGAAAATGGTGACTGTCCCGTGACTTTCTCCTGAGAATTTGTCATGATCTAATGTGAACTTTGCATATCTTTAGAGGTCAAGAGCTCCAGGTTGGTCCAGACCAGGATACTGTTGTACTGTGGCTGAAGGTTCTGTTGTAGCTCCTGTGGTTGCACTGCGTTATAGAGTCAGCCCTTAACATGCCTCTTTCTCCCGATTGCCTGGTTTTGATTTTTGTTGTTGTTTTTCTTCTGGGGAAGGGAGATTTGCTTATTTTTTTTTACAGATTTTTCATATGTCAAAAGGAGAGAGTGGGGATTAGGATACAGTTCCATTTCCAGAAATAATATTTGTTGATCGTCTCTAGCGCAGCTACAGCTGCTGCCTGAGCCATGCTCTGATTCAAAATGTGAGTGGGACTGAGGAGACTTTCAGAGCATCAGCCTGGTTCACAAAGGCTCTCTGAATTAAAAACCTAGAATGTTTTCAAAATGTATGGAAACCAAAGCTGCTACCTCACTTTAACTTCTCAGTGTCAGTTCTCATTCCGTATCTAAATCTGGGGAATAGTATTTAAATGTTAAACACAAACAAACAAACCTTTTGAAAGTTGCTTCTGTAATATTTAGACTTTGTAAGCTTTCTTTTTTTCTGTTTGCGATGCTTGTTTGACAGTGCTGAAACAGGTGCTCATGATGCTGTTTAATGACTATGCAATTTCTGAAAGTAACATTTTGACTAAATTGATTGTTTTTTAGGGAAAGCTTTGGCTAAAAATTTCATTTTCCAACGACAGGTAGAAAACGTATTTGGAAAAACTGCAGCTGTACATATTTGGAAATTTTGTCTGGAAACTAAGTCTTTAATATCCATTCCTTTGCAAGGATGTCTTTTTGGGAACTCTTGAACTGTAGTTGCTTTTACATGTGGTTTCCAGTGGCAGAAGACAGTCTGTTTCTGCTGACAGTTGAACTGTTCTTTCTTTGTTCATGTCTTGGCTAAGGACTGATAAATATTTTAAAGTAATAAAGTGGCATTTAATTGACAGTTTGTGTTACTGATTGAATTGAACATTTAGCATAAGTTGAATGAATTGCAATAGCTGAGAACTTTCACTGATACTTGCCAGTTATTTGATTGCTATACCTAATGAAACAAGATTAAACAAAAATATTGATTTGTATATTGTTTATAAGTATGCTGGTAAAAGAAGTGATGTTGCCTAACCTTCCTGCTTTTTAGGGATAAGAAAGCGTTAATGTTGTAATTGCAGAACTGATGAGTCCCCACCTGTTCTTCAGGAAACTGGTTTGATTACTGCTCACGATGAGTTCAGACTGAGATGGGCACCGAGAAGTGTTCTGCTTGGGGAAAAAGAGGTCCTGTTTTGTTGTTTGTTTTTTTTTTTTTTACAAGGAGGCTTCCTTAGTCTTGGAAACGAAAGGCTAAGGGAAGGGGGAGGTTGTGAGAACTTGGGGGAAGAGGAAGGACCTGCCTTCTGATGTGTTTATGGACTGCACACACCAGGAAAGGAGAAACTTTAACCCAACAGCCAGCATTGGCCCAGAATTGCCTGGAGATCACCCTGGAAAACCTTGTATGGCCAAATACAGGTCTGATTGCTGGAGCTTTGTCCTGGCTGAGGTATGCAAAGACTGAAGCTGAAGGCTGGGTTTTTTTGCTGGGTGGACTTAATCAAGTGCATGGCTGAGAGAACAACAATGTTCCTGCCTAGCTGCCTGATGAAATATTGTCAGTTCTGCACATTCAAAAAACCTTTTCAAGTCCTAGAAGAAAATTGAAATTGGTTTCTTTTTAATTCCCTTCTAGTTCTCAAGCCTTTAGGGTTCATATTTTCAGGAATCTCTGCAAGGATTAGAGGGATATTAAAAAAGCTGGAGTTCCTAGGGATTTTTATGACTGCAACGAGCCAGGCTTAAGAAAAATGCCTAAAATGGCAAGATACAATTTTGAGAGCTTGCAGCCCTGAACTGATGTGTGGAATGTCATAAGCAAAAGAGACATCGAATTGATAAATTAGTTTTTCTTAAGTGAACTTTTCCAAATGTTTGGTGTTTTAAAATGTCACGTTTGTGATGGCAGCACAGGAAGCACATTCCATCTACTGTATCTTTTAAGGCAGTGAGTGTGTTTAAAACTGCCTTTTAGCAGAAATTGTGCTCAGTTATCAGCTGTTCAGCAAAGCGTGACTTGAGCACAGGTGAACTAGGTAAGCTAGTGTGAGAGAGCAAGGTCTTGGTTGATGAAAGGATCTGTTATAGAATGATAAAATTGTATCAGCTGGACGGTTAGCTCAGTGGTTTGAGCGACACTGAGGTTGTGGGTTCAATTCACACTTGGTCCCCATGTGTTGCCTGGTCTAGTTGAGAGGTGGCGTCCCTGCCCATGACAGGGAGGTTGGACTAGATGATCTCTAAGGTCCCTTCCAGCCTAGGCCATTCTATCTATCATCGAGTCCAGCCTGTGTCCCAGCCCTATCAGCCTAGTAAACAATTCCCCCCAATGCAACATCCACCTGTTAGAGGAATTGTTTATAAAAAGGATGTTTTGCATTATGAAGTCAACCGTCTACAGATTGCAAAAAGAATATTTTATTTTTTTTTCCCTTATTAATCCATTAATTAATGAAATTCTTAGGAAGTTGAAAAACTACCAAATGTCTCCAAGGAATGTGACAGCTCGGATGAGGGAGAGAGATCTCTTGAAATAAATATAAAAGTCAGCTTTACTGCAATCTTGAAGTTGCAAAGGGCTTTGAAAAGTGAATGACTGGAAATATCTCACAAGAGTAGAATGGGCTTCTGAAGAATAACTTCAGCTGTAAATGCTGAAATAAAAGCTTCTTCTTGTGCACCTCAGCACTTTCAAGTGCAAAAAAATACATATTCTGCTCACACTTCCATCTTTCTGGGGGTTATATTTATTCAAAGAAGATTAACAGCCAATTTTCAATGTGACTGCCTTCATGAGAAGTCTATCCCTTCTCAAAATGTCATTTTTACTTTCTTATGGGAGCAGTATGCATGGATTTCTATGAAGACTTCAGATTCATAGCTGTAAAATGAAAGGTAGAAAAATGTTTATATTCCTAGGGAGATGCCAGAATTGTGTGGGATGGCAGTATAAGACTGTGACGTGTAATTTTATTTGCAAGATCTTTTTGTGTTAAATAAATTCATTGTGGTATTGAGTTTTAATTACATTTATGATTACACAGACATTTAATAAAGCCATGTGTTCTGCAGACAGCTACTGTAGGATGCATAGATTTGAGGTCTCTGCAGTAGAGGAAGCAGCCTGGGATGATTTAAAGGAACTGACAGTTGCACTAACAGTCATTTAAAGAAGAATAAAGAAACCTTTTGTGATGGAGCATGGAGAAACTGTACCTTCTGCCCCTCTTTGCCACTTGTTGCTTGTATGAGGGGAGAGGAATGACAAATCCTTCTTTTTGCATCCACTTTTCCAGATTTTCTCTCTTGAGATGGCCCCTACCTTTTGTTAAGAGCTAGGCTGTCATTTGGAGGTGCCTGTTTGGTGTGTTCTGTTCTTCTGCCCTGCCTCTGCCCAGCACGGTGTGAGTGCTGGGGGAGGGGATGCACTCCTGCTGGCTGGAGGTGTTTTTGTTCAGCATCTGCTGCTGAGCTTCCAGGAGGACCTCTGCTGACGCAGCGGTGTTGGTGTGGGCTGGAGCACCAGGGGCTCTGCCAGTGTTGGGCCTCTGCAGGGACCTTTGCAACCCTTACCTCTCATTACTGTGCAGTACAGGCCTTCGTGATGTCTCTCTTGCATGTCCCGTTTTTCTGATGTTAATGATTTAAAGGCAGTTTGGGCATGTTTTGAAATTCCACTTCTGAAGGGGTGAGCTTAAGCAATACTTCTTTTCATCTGTGCAGGCAGTGAACCTTTACAGCTGTGCAAGGGTTAATTCCCTGCCTCAGTGAAAGCTTTTCATGCACCCAAGTGATTTAAAAGTGTTCATGGAAAATGCACCAGTGGATGTGTTCTCCTGTTGTCTCTGCTTGCTGTAGATCTTTATTGATCTTTGAAAAGAGATTTAACGAGGTGATTTCAGAGGAATATGTGGAATTATTTTATCTGGTTTGAGTACTTAATGACCCTAGATTGGGGAAATCATTGTATTCTCTGTTAACCATTTATAAATGGATATGACAGATAAAGTGAGTAAGAGGAAGTTTATGCTGTTCGTGAGGCACACAAGATGTCACACTAATTCTGCTTTTTAATTGACTTTTATTTCCTCTATGTGTATATAGTATGCGAGCACATTAGCAGGAAGATAAGAAGAATCTTTAAAGATACTGGAGTAGGAAGAGAGCTGGGGCTGGGCAAGAAATAATCAGATGGAGAACAGCTGTCAAAATGATGGCAGTAGAGAGATCCAAGGACAGGAGGCAGAAGAAAGATCCTGTCAGCAAGAAAGAAAATTTCTAAGATTTCTTCAGGCCAAAGAAATCTGTAAGTTCTGCAGAATTTCATCTTAGTTCTTGATCTCAGGTTCCCTCTGGTTCCCTCTGAGCTTGTGGGCTGTGTCATGGTGAGAAGGCTGTATCATGGTGAGAACACTTTGCTGCTCTCAAGCTGTTAGAAAGGGACCCAGTAGCACGTTGTAACGTGTTCTTGACTTACTGTGTGTCTCCTAGAGTGCAACTTGCCCTCCTTTTATTGGGCATTTAGAGAGCTGTAGCCTCCTGACCTGTCCAATCTAAAATAAATTTAAACTAACCTAGCAAGTCTCAAAAAGTCCTACAAACTTGACAGCAGATGGCACATGCTTTTTGTTTAGCCCTGCATATACTATCTTGGTGGGTGGTAACTGCCTTAGGACAAAATCAGCATCCCACCAGCCACCATCTGGGATGGCAGATGATATGTAGGACTGTCGTGAATAAGTATTCTGATGTTTGTAAATGTCCGAAGGAAGGCACTGCTTGTTAGCACGGCAGTTGGTATGCAGTCAACACTGTGAGAGGCTCTCTTTATGCAGTGATCAGCAAAAACTGAATTGTGTGCCTCGGGTCCGTGTCTGTAATATGGGTGAATGTAAGGTGATTCTTCCATGGTTTGTTCATTTTGATGGTGAACTTGAATGGCCCTTATATTGGCAGACCTGTAATCGTCGCTCATGCTTTTGTGCTAAAAAGAATTTCCTCTGTTTCTTAGGTACTGCGTCAGAGGTGATGTTTAGATGCCTCATAGCAGATCATACCTGATGCTAGTAATGAGAACAAATGCATGCTACAAAATGTGCCCTTGTTTTGACAGTGTAGTCTGAGTTGGTAGGGGAAGGAAGAGGGTGGTTTGGACACAAAAGTGTAAAATGACTCTGTAGCTTTGTTCTAGACGCAGGTGTAGAACGCCCTTCTCTCCCGCCCTCCACTCCCATTTTCCCTTCTCCCAGGTGGGGGATGCACAGACCATGAGGATACCCACAGGCTGGTTCCCTCATCCTTTCTGTCTCTAGCTTTGTGCACTAAGCCTCTCTTTTGAACATGAGTGCTTGAGAAATACTATTTAGACAGGTTTTGGTTGGGAGTGTCACTTGTCATTCATGTGACAGATTCTTTACATAGAGTATATAAAATAGTAAAACTGGTCCTATAGGAAGCTCTAGGTTTTATCAAGTACAAACATCTTCGAGTGGAAGAAATCTGTGCATCTATCATGCAATTTGCTGTATCCTGCACTTAAGATATCTGGTTTGTTTTCTGTTAAAGCATACTTTATTTGCACTTGGCTGGTCTGTGTATCTGCTGAAATGGGTATGAAGCCACAGTTTAATGAAATGGCATCTGCTTTAGTGATTCAGATAAGTGACTTGATGATTCTTTTTCTCAGTACCTTCAGGGTACTTGGTGCAGAATATCTACAGGAGTGTGGGGCTTAAAATGCTTAGGCAGTTTAGTGCTTTGGAATTGCCGGTGTTTGGTATTAAGGTTTTGGCATAGGGGCACTACACTGTCTGGGTATCTTCAAGTGGTTTTGTTTCTTATGATATGCAAAGAGTATACTGATTTTTATGCAAATGAATAATAAAAGGGAAGAAAAGCAAACAACTCCCCCATAAATTCTTAATTCAAGCATTACCTTTCAGTTTAAAATTAAAATGTAGAGATTAGAGCTATGTTCAAAAGTTTATGAATTAATGCGATAATATGATTGCAGTGGCTGACATGGAAAGAAATGAGGAGTGTTTATCAAATTTCTGTGAGTAAATGTACTCACTCTAACAGGCTCCTAATTGAGGGGGGAGCCGGGTGGATTATCTGTAGCACAGAAGCACATGCACATACTATTTCTGGATCTGGGTGCGAAGAGTCAGCAAAACCAGCAAAAGACTGTCTCACTTTTTATGAATGGAAGTGTGTATTTTAATGTGGAATAAGATAGGCTTTCAGAATGGGTTTTTGCAGGCAGCAGTTGCTTAAAGACCACAGTGGCTGGCAGCTTGAGTTTGGGAGAGGTGTGTGCAAGTCTGTGGATGAGGAATTAGGGAGTGGCTGTATCTTCGGCTCTGCCAGAGGCCTGTCAAGTTCAGTATCAGCAACAAATAGGCTTAGCTGTGGTTCCTTTAAACAAGGAAAACAGAAAGTGAAAGGTTAAGTTGAAGGCAGTGCTAACTTTAACCTGGTTTGTTCCTGTAGGTGACTTCAGGCTGGGTGATCCCCTTGCCTGTTTTTCTGGTCTGTCACTACCAGTCAGATAGTTCTCTTGTAACCTGATCATAAATTTTAAGTAGTTAATAAGACAAAACATATGTCCCTTTACCTTTGTACTATAAGGGAGCAGTGCTTCAGTATGTTTTCAGTTCCAAAAGAGAATCAATAGTTTACATGGACATTGACTATCTCTTATGGATGTCTGATCTGGAACCATGTTTTTAGGAGCACTTTAGGACTGACTTTCACTGCCACTGATCATCCTTGCAGTTTTCTTCATATTCTTACTGCTATCACGCAAGCTGATGTGTCTCAATCTCACACTATTTTTGAATGTAGCTTGTTCTTTGTACATGTCCAGCTATTATTTTCACACAAAGTTTTTGCTCTTGTGTCCAAGAGCTCTTTGGCAGCATTATCAGGCTTTATCCTGAGTTAATAGTTTCTGATAGAATTTGTATTCATGTCCTAGCATTGTGAGACTTAAGCTATATGAACAAGGTTGCTGTCTATTAATCTTGGTGCTTTGTTGTGACTTCCTTTTATGATCAGATAAATTGTCAATATTTTTAAGAACGGTAGGAAATTATTTCTGCTTCCTGAGACTGAAACTTTATTTACTACTCAAATGTGATTATGCTCAAGGAAGATAAAGCAACAGCCAGGTACAAATACCCTGTGGGAATCTCCCCTTATGTCAGTGGGTTTTGATCTTTATTTATGCAACTTCATGCGAAAAACTTTTATTTTTTTTTTAAATAATTATAATGTTACTTCACTAGAAGTAGTGTACATCTTGTACCACTTGTCCAGTTAGTTAAAAGCCATTTGCTTTACAGTAGGTATTAAGTTGTCTTATGTTTTACGAGACTATTTTAAAATGTAGAAATAATTTGTTCTTAAAAAAAATCCCCACCTAATATTGAGGGGTCCTTTTATTGTTGGAGTTAGCTTCAAACTGTATCATCTCCATCATTTTCCTTTTATAAGTTTGTCTTCAGCTCTTCTGAGTTGTAAAATCTGGTGGAGGTGCATCTAATTCATGTTTTGTGCTATTCAGTGTAGGCGTTTTTTCGGTGAAAGAATTCAAGAGGGGTCCTTTGATTTAAAAGAATAATTTGATACAATACTTTGAAAGATGCAAGTAAAAACCACAATCTGGCAATTGTATAGCAGTGTAGAGGTTTAGGAAGTAGTTTTAGAAAATTGTCATAGAAACCATATAATTAAATTAATTTTATTAAGTTAGTAATTGATAAGACAGTTCCCTAGTCTCAAGGAAGCTGATTGTGAAAATGGCAAAATTGGGAATACATTTAAGAAAGCTTACTTTGTTCATTTCTACTTGAGAAAAAGAAAGCTTTTTGTAAAATTTTATGCACGTTTTGAGGAGTTTCCATTAAAATTACTTGTATTTTTACATGTTTAACTTGTTTTTAAAAACATCTCACCTATTTTTTAAATTATTATAATTTTTTGCTGGCTGCTTGGTGTTTCAGCACGTGAGACTTTTAATCCTGGCTTTGTCCAACAAAGAACTCGTTTAAATCTTTCTGTGCTTTTGTGGATTTTTTCCCTCCTTCCTGGATGTTGCTTTAGAAATACAGAATATTTGCAGTTTGGGTCTTTGGCAGAAAACTAGAGTTCATGGATGAACTCAGGTGTAAATGTGACCAAACATCAGTGATTGTCAGTATTGGGTATGTCGTGGACTTTTTTTTTTTTTTGGATATGTGAGGACACTAAACCACAAAGACTGGACTGCGTGGTACCTGACTGAATGTCTTGCAGACAACACACTAGGGGTAGCAGTGTGGTAATCAGGAATATTGAATGGGTTTATTCAACAGACTTGTTGATGGAGGAAGCTAAGGGAGCCAAGTAACATCTTCCTGTCAAGTCTGTTCTCTCACAGGCTTATGCACATGGTAAGGGAGGACAAAAGCCTTAACATTTACAACCATGTGTTGGATGCTTTGGGTATCTAGATGTACTTCTACAACTAGATGAAAGTATTTAGAGTTCAAATTAATTAAAGGTAGATAATGGCTTAATGACAGATTCCCTAGTAGAAAGCACCAATTGGTCAAATGGTTCATCAAGCAAACCTATCTGTTCTTCTTCAAGATAGCTGTCTGGACTTCAAACTTGATTAACTTTCTTGGCAGCAGTCAGATATGCTACATCAGGTGAAGATATATCTCTTTGGCAAATAAGTGTAAATCTGTCGTTGTTAACAGTATGAATACTGGAAATCTTTAAGTATGGGGGTTAAAGAGGAAAGAGTGAACCTTATAATTAGAGCTAGCTGCAAACATGGGTGTATACAACTGCAGTCTGTGATAATCCAAGTTGAGAGTGACTTTGTTTACTGCAGTTTGGCTGAGCTCACAGTCTAGTACAGTAGGTCTAGCTTTAGGTTTCCTGAACATGGACCATTTCAAGGCTGGTAGAACAAAGCAAAATACTAGTTACTTGAATGTTTTCAGTTTTCTGAATTACCTTGTACTGAACAGCTAATGTTTGTGTTGTGAAACAACCATCTGTTTTTGTAGTTTAAAGAGAATCTCGTTCGAATGTTAAATACTCTAAAATGTGTTAGTGAAGAGGCTGTCAGCCGTTTGTCATACTGCACCATACAAAAGATTTCATGCCCAGAAATAGCAAGCTGGCTTCCTGTTCCTCTTTGCAATGATAAACCAGTATCAATATACAGGCTAAAAAATTACTTAACCAGATTTGCTCAGTGTGCAGCGATTAACTGATTATCTATCACAAGGAATAAAAATGTATTTCCTTTTTTGTGAACCAGCCAGTTTTTACTGTAACTTTGACTTAAAATACTCTATGTGCTTTGTGAGCAGGAACAAAATAAGGAAGAGCTGATCAGGTGTGTATGGATGGGTAATAAATAGTTTGACAGGCGGAAACATTGCAGAATATGGTGCCTCCTTGAGGAATTTCAGAATAAGATGAATATTAAACATGGCAGTTCTCTGTTTTGATTTGTACTAAAAGAAAGAGGAAGATCTTCTGAAAGAAAACTGGTCCCTTAAACATATGGGTATTTTTTCAAGGTTGGCTTCAAAATAGTCTCTAGTGCTTTTTTAACACTGTAGGGTACTGCGCGCAAGGCACGATGCATATGCTGTTCACCACAGTATCCCGATAGAACTTGTTGCCCAGATGGTGCAAACCATATGCCTCTTGATAGTTTATCTACGTTTGGGAAATACTATCTAAAAATATAAGACGGGTCATAAGATTTCTCAAAAGCAGCTCTAGTGTGTTTGTAGAATCATTTTTTTAAATAATGCTCTGGTTGTTTGCGGGTTTTTTGTTTGTTTTTTTTTCTTTTTTTCTTTGGTACGCGTGCATGAGTGTTTATGGCAGAGACAAGGACCTATTGAAGGATACTTGCTCCAGTGCAAGGCCACATCTCTGAAGGCACATGTGCAGAGTTCTCTGGTCTGTCCGCATAGATAGTTTTCCCCGACAGGAGATGCTGAAGAGGTGTACAGTGCAAAGCCCAGTCTTGGGTCTCTCTCTTTTCCACCCCATTGTCTGAACGAACCTTTTTTGAGATTTAACAATATTGAAAGCCAGTTAATTTCTTATATTTGCTCCTGTGTCTTCTATAACTCATTTGACTCTTTCCAAAGGCTAAGGGAGAAAATTCTGTTTGCCCATACGTTTTCTGTTTTGCTTGCCTGGCACAGATCCACAGAGAAACAGCAGTCTAATTACATTTCCAGCATAGTGGTTCTTTGAAGTATCAACTGATTAGAAATGGGCATTGCAAAAGTTTAGACCAGTATTTACAAAAAGAATGCTTCATGTAACCATCACTAATTCAGAGGATAACCAAAGCTTATTTCCTCTGAGTAAAGATTTGCACATTCTCACCTACAGCTGTGTACTATATATATAATACTTCTTTGTAGCTCCTCTGAAGGCACAACTCTGTTTAAGAGTAAATTAGTTAAATTGAAAGGCTAATTGCCTTAAGCTTCAAGGACAAAAGATGTCCATGCTTAGATTTCTTTGCCAGCTGCAAGAGGCTGAGAAGATGTGGTTTCAGAAATCCTAACAGAGTATCTCATGTCACCTACGAATTTTAATGCAGTGTAATAAATCACTAAATTATTCTTGCTCTGGTATTGCTTGCAGAATCTATTTGGATAGATCAGTTCTGTTTACTGGAAGGAAATGTGATGGGGGGGCAATTTGTTTAATCTGGTAACAGCTGGTGTCAGATACCTGAAAAGCTCTTACACTTGCATTGCTTCATCTTACGATTTTGTTTGCAACAAAAACGCATATATCTGGTTTGAAGCAGAACTTAGTTTCACAAAAGAAAGAAGCAGACTTTCAAATACCTGTGAAAGATGAGTACTGCATAAAATCCCTTTATGAACTTAGATTTTTCTGGATCATTTCAGTTGGGAGTTTTCTAACCTGTGTGGATGCTTTTTGTTGTCCTGCTTTTTTTTCTTGTTGTTATGTTCTCACATTTCAATTTTCAATTGAGTGTAGTCCATTGAGTAAATATTGAGTGTAGGTCATTGAGTAAATATGACGACAGTGATATAGCACTATCTTTGCAACGTGTGCATCACTCCAGCATGATTCACAGAATCATATCCTTTTTGTATGGGACATTTTAACTTGTGGATGTTTTTATGTATCAGCTGCTGCTGAGAATTGGCTTATACTGTGCTAGATCCCGGTTATACGAAAGTGGGAGTGCCTAAGACTGATTTATTGTGTTTTCCCTGTATGGTATTTTCCATCCTTTCCTTCTTTTAGTGAACTCATATTCATGTTTTTAGTCTTGAACCTACTTCTAAATACTTCACAATCCATTCTATAACAGTCGAAATGTTTTTTTAATTTCACAAAATATAATGATCGTGTAACTTCTCTTTATTCTCTGTTCGCTGACTGTAGGTGCTTCATAGTCTCAAGTAGCTGCTACTGTTACATAATAATGTTATTGAGCTATGTGTAAGCCTGAGGAACAAAATGGCCCCATTTCCTATCTGACTCCGGGTGACTCAGAATAAATACCATCCAGAACTCTTCCAAATCTGTCTGCAGTGAAAAGCTCTTTTTGAAGGGAAAAGTCACTTGCCAGATGCTTGCTTGCATAAATTTGAGTGACTAGGAAATGTAAAGAATAGGAAGAATGCTCAAGTTCTGTTGTGTGGTTTGTTTGTTGTTTTTTTTTTAATTACAATTTAATGTATATGTACAAGTTTCTCTCATAAATGTGTAAAACATTCATATGACTTTCTACGGAAAGGTTACCTCTTAGAGAATAGATTGCATTCATGGTGGGATTCTTAACGCTGACTCAGTGCAGAATTATACTTGTTCTATATATTCTAGAGCCAGGACATTTCAGCAGAGATTTTTAAAGGTGTATTTCTTCAACCCTAACTTGAAAGAAGAAAGGAGGGAGGCAGAATATTGAAGACAAACAGGGAGCTTTTGCATAATAACCTTTGTCTTTATTTGAACAAATACATACACCACGAGAAGGAATGAGTTATGTTAAAAGCTGCATTACTACGTGACAGATGCACATACTGTAAAATCTTGGTTCATGTTTGCCACCAACATATTTTTCTTAAACACTTCAGGAAAGACTGGAGAAGGCTTTTCAAACACGGATCATTTGCGTTCCCAAATGTTCAGGTCTCTCAAATCCGAGGATGACAAGGCCTGAGATTTCTGTGTGGGAACAGGCAGACTTCTTAGGGCAAGCATGGTTTAGCGTCTGGCTGCGTGTACAGGTCTTCTCCAGGGTCAGACCGGTCAGAGTATGTTGCTGCAAGCCCTCCTAAAGCCAAGGTTTAAGATGCTCAATGTAGGTGTTTTTTTTCAGAAGTGCTTTGCGTCTGCTGCTCCCAGCAGTTGTTGGGAGGTCAGTGCTGCTTTTAATCAGGTCACTTTTTAATTTAGATGCAGAGCTTTAGGCAGTCAGGGTTATTTTAAAATTTCAGCTTGTGGGTTTTAATTCTTTAAATTAGTAGCAAGAGATTGCTTTAAGGATGCGTTTGTCCTGTGTTGAACCAACTAAGACAGTCCTTTGTGGTACAAGTGAGTTTAAAAATATTCTGTTTGTAAAAACAAAAGTTGAAATTTAGACAGTAGTTTTTTTCTGTTTCTCTGAAGGTTAATTTTCTCTCTAGTCTGGCAGCTGGGATGCTGCCTTAGGGTGTAGGTGCTGTGTTTGAGTCCGTGCTACACTCAGTTGTTCTTTCTCCTTGTGTTCATGTTAAAAACATTTTTGGTCATATGAGGAGTGCACTTCTGAGGCAAGCATTCTGGTTTTCCCCATTTAACCCTGCTTTGGTTCCTGTTTCAGCAGTCTCAGACTTTACCAGCTGAGAGGTTTTGTTCCTTTGGATGACAGTAAAGCAAAACATGCAGTCTGGGAGAGTCTGTATCTCGTGCTGCAGTGATGCTGGGCTTAGGCAGTACCAGGGTGGTGCCTTCCACAGTAACCCCCTGTGAAAGGTACCGGTGCTGTTACAGGTGCTGAGCTGCAGCTGCCCGCTCTGTCTGTCTGCCTGCTGGTCCACCCAGCTTCCTAGTGCAGATGTTCACCTCCGCTACTTTTTCAATGTATCCAGACCTATCGAGTTTCATTAAGACCCTATCAATTAGTGAAATAATTACCAAATAATATTTTCTCTTGTTATTTGCTTTCTGCAGTGGGACTTCAGAGATTTCTGACAAGCCAAAATTTTTAAACTGTTACCTATTTTATTATGAAATAATTATGTACCTGTAGTATTTAAAACAATGTACTATAAAAATACTTTTATTTCAAAATCTTTTACTTCCAGGGCCAAAACCTGTAGAAAACTACAAAAATACAGAAACCAAAGAGAGAGTAGGGGAAGCTATTTATGGTTTAAAAATACAGTGAAAAGTAACAAATACCAAAGCTCTAAGCAGATTAAATTTTCAGATGAAAATGTCATCTAAGCTCAGCTGAGTCGAGGATCTTGGTTGCTTGCCTTGAAATATGATACTTACACTTAAATGATTTAGTGTAACAGTGTCTAGGCTGTGTTTTCAAGATCACTAGTATTTTGGTTTTAAAAGCAATTAGGAACCTGGACCTCACAACTATTTTTAATATTTATTGTTTGTTTTAATATTTCATGTGATGTATATATTAATGAATGTACTGTTTATATTTTTTGTTAATTTGATGACAGAGCAGTCAGTTATAAACAAATATATATGAGCTGTTTATTTGGCATACTTGATTGGTGAATCATGCTTGAGGAGGAGTTTGTACTAATACTAAATTTTTAAGCATGGACTGGAGTTAGCAATGTGATTAAAAACTCCATCTGGTCATATAAATGACTCTTTCTGAAGCTGTTTCTGAAGCTATTTCTGAAGCTGTTTTAATTGATGTACCTGTGCCAAAGAATGAAACAGACTTTCTCCTAGTAATACACTTGTCTGGATAATGAGAGGAGTGTTCTAGTACTGCTTGCGAGTACTGCACTGTTTTGGGGAGGATTTCTTCAATTGCTTTTTTGTTCTGTTTCATGTGCGTGCAGGTATGGTTTCTCTCATTCCTCCTGCCTCGCATGGTGGTAAGCGTGCACAAAGATCTGTGCGGCTCTTGTTTCCTCGCTGAAAAAGGGATCTTGCGTCTGAAGTCTCTTTCCTTCCGAAAGCTGAACATAGGTGCGCTCTTGCCCAGTAAGAGCTCTTCTGCGCAGCTCCCTTGGGCTGCTCCAGAATATTTGGGTGATAGTGGGAAAGAATAAAGTGTAAATAGCAAGTTGTTTAACCAAGAAAACAGAAATATTTTGTGTTTGAGTTACTCTAGACCTTTCTCTCCCTATTAAAAAGCCCTTCCTTCTTCTCTACTGGTTTAGCAGCATACCTTAAATAAAATACACACCTACACACCTCCTCCAAAGATATGCAAACCTGTTCTTTGTGCAGCTTGGTTCATTTATCACGATGAGGTTTTTATTCTCTAGGGACAAGTACATATTCCAGGCTCTTGTGTTGTTGTCCAGGGACTGTTATTTACTGTATATTTGGGTAGCTCCCACAAGTCTAACTTCTAGCTGGCATTTCTCTGTGTAATAGTTTTAATTGCAGAAGTATTGACAGACTATTATAGACAACATCTTAATGCTTGTATGAAGGCTGAAGATTTAGGTAGCTATAAAAGTGGAATGTATTCGTTACTCTCACTTTGAGCAGTCCACTGTCTTCCAGCATTTCAGTAACGTCTCTTTTCAGCATCCTTTTCACTGAGTGGTTGCATTTGGGGCAATGGTACTGCTAAAGGTGTTGGAAAGCAAAAAGCTCTGGAACCAGTGTTTACTGAGGCTGTGGAACTGTATTTGAAAACTGCTTTAACCTTTGCTAGAGATGTAATAATAAACCTGCTTTGAAATACAGAGGGAGCTTGCAGAACAAAATAACGAGTTGGTGTCTGCTGTCATTGTGCACCATGATATATTGCCAACTTAGCATTACTGAGTTCTGCGATGTGTCACAAAGGGGTGTATTTATTACACAGTGCCTCTGCAGTTTGGAATCTTGTTTGTTGGAACTGGTCTTTGGTTCGTGTCTTATATAATTTTTAAAAACATGCTGTTTTAGTAGTAAGCATTATTAGTAACAATTTTGCCTGTTTGCTTTCTAGGTATGAAGCGTCCATTAAGTCCTGACCACGTCTTTGAAGATGGGATTATGAATCAACCAGCTGTTCTACAGGCCTTTGAAGAAAAAGGACTGAGGAATGACAGACAGGACTATCAATTAAGCAAAGAAAAGAAGAAGATTCTATTTTCCTTTTGCGAAGCGTGCAATATACAGCTGAACTCTGCAGCACAAGCTCAAGTTCATTACAATGGGAAATCCCACCTGAAAAGAGTGAAGCAGCTAAATAATGGGAAACTCCCTACAAGTACAGCTCCTGGCACTTTGTTTGCAAGTACAAGCACAGGTACGTGGTCAGTATGAGATGTTGAGCTTTGGTCAAGAGCTCTGAGGTGGCTTTTAAGCTCTAACTTCCTCACTCAACATAACCATTAAACTTAATATAAATTAATTCTAGTAGTTAATAATATTTTGCCATGGTCAGAGTTACTGGTGTGTTTCTTTTCCTGTGAAGCCAACTTGTGTTGAGGCATTATTGCATTAATGAATGACTAATGGCTGTGTTGGGCCTTGTGCAGTTGGAATATAGTCTATTTAAAAGTAGCTCTTGTGGCTTCAAATAGTCATGCATTTTGTCATCTGCTTTTCTTTGCAAAGCAAAGTTCTGGGAGGATGTTACATGTACAGGAGAAACTTCTGAAAGAAATGTAGTGATGGAAAGAGGAGGAGGAGAGATGGAATTTACAAGCCTGTCTCTTCCACTGTGTCCACTTTTGGTAGTCTAGATTTTAATTACTCTCATTCACGTGAGAAGTAATTTGAAATTATGCTTCAGACTTGCAATTAGAATGCGTGGAGCTTCATCTTGCG